>NW_009201277.1:14354-14725 GCF_000690835.1 Fulmarus glacialis
CCGCACCCCCCGGGGGTCCAGCCAGTCTTAGTGCCCTCTAACCCAAGTGCTCCCTACACCCGACAGACAGCTCCTCTCCAGCTGCAGCAGATTCTGCCTGCTTTTAGGGCTGACATCTCCTGAGAGGCATTGCAGCTCGTTTCCCAGCAAAGGCTCCGCCCCAGCAGGGTCGCTGGGGCATCGCTGGGGAATCGAGGCCCCCTTTGAGCTGCTATGGCTGCCATGCAAACCGATGTCAGCGCTGCTGGAGGGGCCGCGACCCCCTGGAAAGGATGGGGCAGGCGCTGCCTGAGGAAAGCCAGGTGTAGGCTGCGGTGTGAAGCCACCCAGAGGGTGACAGGGGACCTGCCTCCCGCCTCAGGGCGGGCTGG
>NW_009201278.1:0-268 GCF_000690835.1 Fulmarus glacialis
GGGGAGGTGGGTACGGCCCCTGCCCACCTCCCGCTTTGCCACTGGGGCTGTAATTGAGTTCAGCATCTTTCTGGACGGCTGGAGCCCCAGCGCCGGCATCGGCTCAGCGGCGTGTTTACACTCGCTATCCATCGGCTGGAATTAAAGCCCAAACCTCGCGTATCAATCCTGTTATTCTCCCGAGCTGTGGCGAATGGTTTGGCCACCCCTCGCAATGTCAGGGGAATGTCACTGCCTCGGTGGCCGGCTGGAGCTGGCGCAGGGGAGG
>NW_009201279.1:0-282 GCF_000690835.1 Fulmarus glacialis
CGCTGCGATGTCCCCCCCCCAAAGCCAGGGGGCACCCACTGCGAGGGGTTTGCTCCTCCTGCTCCTGGGGGGATTCGAGCCCCAACAGTCCCTGGGGACCCCTCCAATCCCCCCACGGTGGCCCTAAGGGATGGTGAGTGGTCCCCAAGCCCAATCCCCCCTCACTCACCCGCGCTCCCAGCCCGGCTGTGCCCCCTTACCCTCCCGAGCCTTCCTCCACGCCCAGCCGCGCTCTCCCTCGCTCCCTGGCCAGCTGGGACAGGGTACAGCTGCTGCCCACGG
>NW_009201280.1:0-1155 GCF_000690835.1 Fulmarus glacialis
CGGAGGGGTGCCGTGCCGTGCCAAGGGGGTAGCGCGCCCGGTGCCAGCAGCCGCCTTGGGCACGGTGCAATGGGGGTGCTGGGCACGGTGCAAAGAGGAGAGGAGGGATGCTGAGCCCCCGGAAAGGGGAGATGCTGAGCCCCCGGCGAGGAAGGATGCTGAGCCCCTGGAGAGGGGGGATGCTGGGCCGAAGGATGCTGAGCCCCTGGAGAGGGGAGATGCTGAGCCCCCGGAAAGGGGAGATGCTCTGCCCCCAGAGAGGAAGGATGCTGAGCCCCTGGAGAGGGGAGATGCTGAGCCCCCGGAAAGGGGAGATGCTCTGCCCCCAGAGAGGAAGGATGCTGAGCCCCTGGAGAGGGGAGATGCTGAGCCCCCGGAAAGGGGAGATGCTCTGCCCCCAGAGAGGAAGGATGCTGAGCCCCTGGAGAGGGGAGATGCTGAGCCCCCGGAAAGGGGAGATGCTCTGCCCCCAGAGAGGAAGGATGCTGAGCCCCTGGAGAGGGGAGATGCTGAGCCCCCGGAAAGGGGAGATGCTCTGCCCCCAGAGAGGAAGGATGCTGAGCCCCTGGAGAGGGGAGATGCTGAGCCCCCGGAAAGGGGAGATGCTCTGCCCCCAGAGAGGAAGGATGCTGAGCCCCTGGAGAGGGGAGATGCTGAGCCCCCGGAAAGGGGAGATGCTCTGCCCCCAGAGAGGAAGGATGCTGAGCCCCTGGAGAGGGGAGATGCTCTGCCCCCGGAGCGGGGGGATGCTGTGCCTGCTACAAGGAGGACTGCGGTGCCTGGTGTGAGGAGGGCTGCCATGCCCCGGAGAAGGGGGTGCTTTGCCCCCGGAGAGGGGGGCTGCAGTGCCCCGCGTGAGGAGGTGCTGTGCCAGTGCAAGGAGGGGTGCTGTGCGGATGTGAGGAGAGGTGTGGAGCCTTCTGCAATAGGGGTGCTGTGCAGATGTGCTTTGACCCCGGGCCAGGGGTGCCCAGCACAAGGGACAGGCACTCCGGGGGGGCCCGTGGCACCGAGCCCCGCTGCCCAGAGGATACCAGTGGGCTGGCTAACACCGCAGCCACTGCTGAGGGCCAGGCATGTTTCATTAAATTGCTGAGGTTCTGGGGAAAATTAATTTTTAATAATGTTACATAAAGTAATTGCACAGATAACAGC
>NW_009201280.1:1185-1701 GCF_000690835.1 Fulmarus glacialis
TTAAACGAGATACTTCTTTTTAAGCGTGTCATGTAAAGAACGGCGCTCATTTCCTGTTACATCCCATGTACTTTGCCATCGGTACACATTCCCAGGGATTTGCTGTCTGCCCAGTAAAAATTATAAGGACAGGTTTACCTGTCTTTTCAGGGACCAAATTCTAACCCAGAGAAACTGGTGAAAACTGAATAGATT
Source organism: Fulmarus glacialis (assembly GCF_000690835.1). Taxonomy (NCBI): domain Eukaryota; kingdom Metazoa; phylum Chordata; class Aves; order Procellariiformes; family Procellariidae; genus Fulmarus; species Fulmarus glacialis. The sequence continues at coordinate 1,381 of NW_009201280.1, forward strand.
TGTGAGTATTTTAAACTGGAAAAAATGGGTCTTATTTATCCCAGTGCAACTGCACAGCAGCAATGTGAAAGCCAGTAAGAGAAAAATGCTAGTCCTGAGGGACAGCCGCTTTCCGAAGTGAAACACTGAAATTTCCGAAGTGAAACACTGTCACCTCCAGCACGGTTTCGAGCGACTGCATGGCTCAGACCGTCTCACGGACAAGGGGGCGATTCCTGCAGGGTGAACATCTGCTCTCCCCTGGCATTCTGTGAACAAGGCACTCCAGGCAGACGCGGTCCTGTGCATGTTCTGGCGCCAGACGTGGTGGTGGAAAAGGTT
>NW_009201281.1:0-274 GCF_000690835.1 Fulmarus glacialis
AACTTGAGTCGAAGGGACTGTGACCTATGATGAGTCCATGCGGGAGCAAGACACCCCGAAGACTCTGTGGCCATAAATAAGTCCACATCAACGCAGGTATATCTCGAAACGTCTGTGGCCGTGGTTATGTCTGTGCTGCAGCAGGTATACATTTGAAGGGATTGTGGCCCAAGGATAAGTCCATGCTGGAGAAGGTACACCTCGAAGCATCTGTGGCTGTGGATAAGTCCCTGCAGCAGGTACACCTTGAAGCACCCGTGGCTGGGGATGAGGG
>NW_009201282.1:0-277 GCF_000690835.1 Fulmarus glacialis
GGATACCCCAAGCACCCTGGTCCCCCCCAAGCACCCCGGGCACTCCAGGCACCCTGGGCACCCCGAGAAGCCTGGGCACCCCAAGCACCCCAGGCACCCCAGGCATCCCGGGCACCCCGGATACCCCAAGCACCCTGGTCACCCCCAAGCACCCCGGGCATCCCAGGCACCCTGAGCACCCCAAGCACCCTGGGGACTCCAGGTATCCCAGGTAGCCCAAGCACCCCAAGGACCCTGGGCACCCGAAGCCTCCCGGCCATCCCAAGCCCCCCGGGCA
>NW_009201283.1:0-8771 GCF_000690835.1 Fulmarus glacialis
CTCCTTCTTCACTGACCTTGGTGTCTGAATAGTTGTTTCTCTCACATTTTCTCACTCTTCTCTCTCAGCTGCTGTGGCATAGCTTTTTTTACTCTTTCTTGAATATGTTATCGCAAAGGTGCTACCACCATTGGTGATTAGCTCAGCTTTGGCCAGCGGTGGGTCCGTCTTGGAGCCAACTGGAAGTGGCTCTGTCTGACATAGGGGCAGCTTCTGGCATCTTCTCACAGAAGCCACCCCTGTAGCCCCGCCCCCCTGCTACCAAAACATTGCCTTGTAAACCCAATACAGGAGCCCAGAACCGAACACAACGCTCCAAGGGTGGCCCTACCAGTGCTGAGTAGGGAGCAGGGATCACCTCCCTCAGCCTGTCTTCAATACTTTGTGTAATGCAGCTGAGGATTTTTGTTACAAGGTACAAGCTAGTGTCTTTCGAGAGAGCTTGCACTTGGGGTGTTTTATAAATTCAGGGTGGAATCTGTGGCGCATATGCACGTGCATGTCAATAGTTTAAACATGAAAGTGTTTCCTTTGCGCACTAAGAGCCCAGGTTATGTGGCATCCAACTCTACCAATGTTAAGTTTAAATATTCAGTGTTCTATAGGTAGAGATGGTTCTACTGGGAATATCGGGATTATCTTAGAATTTGTTTTAACTTAGTTGGAGGAGGCAACTTTTAAAATAACTTTTAAAATTATGGTTTTTTAGATTATATGGTAACATGTGTATGTTTATTTTTTCTGTCCTGTAGTTCAGGAACATATTTTTATTATTTCTGCACAGAACTTCATGTTGGTTTTTGATATTTTAGCATTCTGTGTTACAAGTGATTATATTTATTATATGTAAAATAGATGCAATTTATTTATATTTTAAAGCAAATTTCTGGTCCTACAGCAAAGCCTGAGGGATAGGTTTTAACTTTGTCACATACACCTTGCATTGAGTACTTCAGACACCTTTCATCTCAATGTGCTGTATCTGGTTAGGTGATAATTGCATAATAGTTTCTTTGCGTGCACCATCTGAAAATGGAGGCCATACAAATGCTGAATTGTCTGTGTTGATATAAGATGTGGCACATTTCAGACACATTTCAGATACCAAGAGGGAAAATATGCAATGGATTTTTTTTTCAAAGTGCAAAACTACTGTATTTTTAAAGGTTTGAGTTAGATAGGAGTAACGTGCAGGTAGTCTTCCGCAGGGTAGAGAACTTTTGTCCAGGGTCTTGAGAATCTTGGCAACATGTGAGGAGAGATGGTGAAGAGAAAGAAGAGAAAAACACCGATTCTTGTAAATATCACAAAACTCAGATAAGGATATTATTGTGGCTTCCTCTTATTTTAGGAGATGTACCGTGTGTCTCCTACTAAATAAATTAAAAGAAGAGAAGAAAATGTCATTAGTATTTTGTTAGTGTATTTTCTTGCAGTGTGTGATAAGTGTGCAGTTCATCCTGGTGTTCTAGATTCATGTAATTTGCACTGCATAAGGAAATTTCTGTTTTGCCTGAAGTGCTTAAATACAGTAATTGAAAAAGTAGCAAATATGACTGGCTGCTTCTTTGATTAATAAGCAGCCCTGACATTTCAAATATGAATAAACCATTTAGATCTGGATTATTTGCAAACATATTCATTATGAAAATATAGTGGATGCAACAGGAACCAGCGCATGAATCTGTCCATTTTTAAATTCCTGTAAGTATTGTCACTGAGCTTACTTTATATTTGGTGTCAGCTGAACTACATTTCTTTTTCTTGCCTTCTCAAAGCAATCGAGGTAGTTGTGTCGTTATCTTGATTCACCAAAAATCGAGAATCACTTGGGAACATAGTAGACTCTGACATTTTAACTGACTGAGTATTTTAATTATGGTTGCAGAGTTCTGTGGTCTTTTTGTTTTTTCTTGGAATAGAAAAGGGAATTCTGTTTGCTTGAGATTGTCATAATACAGGGAAGTGTTTAGTTTTTCACTTAGAAAATTAGAACGAAGACAAAATAAATATTTGGTATGGGGGAAGTGTTGTTTACTTCGGAATAACACAATGCAACATAGCAAATCAATGTTGACTCACTTAAGCTGAAAATAAATCTTGCAATAGCTTGGCACTTTATTCTACTTTGTAGTGGAAACTTGAATCACAATCCACAGAATTAAAGGAAAGCTGCTCTTCACCAGAAATAAAAAATCAGCACTTTTCTAGGTAGGATGTAGTCAGTGTGCTACCTGTCAATTGATCTCAGATATTAAAATGTAAATATAATAGTTGTATTGGCGTATATGCTGTGAGCAGTAACACTTCAGCAAACTTGTTTAAAACACATAGCTAACTATGTGGAGTCTGACAGGCAAGGTTTCTTCTGCAGTCAAGGAACTCCCCATATAATGATTGATAGTTTTTGCATGCTTTGCTGAACCTTAGTAGAACTGCCTGTAGTGTTTATCTCTCTATAAACTAAATGAGTGAACAGTTGAGAGCAGTTGAGGCTTTCAGCTTTTCATGTTACAGTTGTCCTGCTAAAGTTACAAAAAAAATTCCATATTGATTTGTGTTTTAGGTAAAGTAAGAACTGTTTGCTATCTCTGGGAAAGGGAAGTAGTTTGCTCTCTGAAATAGGGGTGAAATTGGAGACTTGGAATATTAGCTTTATAACAATAAAACTGTTTTTTGTACTGAAAGTCCATATGCATTCGTTTGTATGGTGCAAGTTCCAAATGTTGGCATCAGGCTGTTTGCTCTCTTTCTGTGTGAAAATACATCAGTGTAGTAATATCAGTGTCATTTCTGGAAAGTAAGGAAGACTCAAAATAAGGGATGAAGCCTTCCTGTGGAACAAAAGCTGTGAGAAAAATTGCAGTGGGAATCAAACAGCTGTTTTCAGCAAGGACAACAGGCCTGCTGCTGTAATGCTGTGAGGTTTTCAGCAGTGAAAGAACAAATAGTTCTGGAGACAGGAAGGTATCATGCCATAATCCAAGCAAGGTGAATGAAAATGTAGCGGATGGTGAACTTCGTTAATAATAAGGCAAAGTTACATGAGCTGGAAAGTATGCTAAGTTATTTCTTACACCTTACCAACTGTTTTTGAACTAGCTTTTATTATTTTCACCTGTCAGATGATGGAGAAATTTGAGACATCTTTCTGGTTTTAGCTAAGAGCTTTCTTTTCATCTTTTATTTGTGAAGATGATGTACAGATCCAAACTCTCTTTTTATTGGAAATTTTCTTACCTTAAAAACTTGCATCTTTTTCTTCTTACATGTAGTATTTCAAACTTAACCTTCCAGTCTACTTGCACCATTTTTGTGTCCCGCTATTCTTTTGTGTACAATCACAGTGCATCAAATGAAACAAACTGTTTTCACTCTTAAAGCCCAGTAGAATCTGAAACCAAACTGTCAGTAACTTCTCTTAATTTGATTTTGAGCGCATTCTCTCCTTAACCGATCTTGTCAGCTGCTGCAGGTGACAAGTCAGTATGTTTTTTCACTTTCTGTGTACGGACTTCTTAAATGTAGGTGAAGCTTTCTATAAGAAACTAAAACATTCCAGATTTTTTGATAAAATCTCCATTCTTTTGATGCCTAGAAAATAGCAATGGCTAAGCATCAGAGTGGCTAGTTAACCTAAATGTAGGTTAGTGTATTATTCAGTAGCTACTGATCTACTTGTTTTTTCGCCAAGATATTAGATGAGTTAAGAAGAGATAAATAAGTTATGGAAAGTCTGTTGTTAGCATTTTTTAGGTTGGATTAAGAAATCTAGGCACTCTGCTTAAGTGTCTCTGCCTTTTTTCAATCAAGGTCTAGGTTGTCTTAGCAAAACTACTGGATTACTGATGTATTTGAGAATTAGAGTCTTTGCTTACAGGATAAGCATCATCTTTAGCATTTAGAATACATGTAATCTAGAAATTGGTACCTTTTAAGACTGAGTATGTGGAGAGTCTATCTCAGAGAAACTCTGGTAACCAAAAAACCTTATTTACCACTAAAAGTACTTTGATGCACCTTTACTGAAGTTATAAAAGTATGTAATGAAATTTAGGAGGCAAACAATTTACCTGTGCATCTTTTCTTCAGGAAATTGTATATATGTAGACTTTTCTCAAGGCTGAACAAATATAGTTTGGTCAACCTTTACTCCCACATCAAATATTCTTGGCCCCTGACCATCTTGGTGACACTCAGCTAGACTTGCTTGCATATTTATTTCTTTTTCCTAGGGAGTCCAAAACTGGACAGAGCATTCCAGATGCAGTCTCAAGTGTGGAACTGAGGCACTTGCTGGCTACACCCTTCCTCATACAGTCAAGACTGCTGTTGGTCTTCTTTGCTGCAGGGATATGTCTATCTTTTAACTTCCCATTTTCTTTACAGAGTGCTAAGTTGTATCTAAATACTTGGTAGTTTTTAACATGTCAACACTTAATACATGTTACAATGAGGTTGTTTAGGGAGATCAGAAAGATTTCAACGTGTATGTGTTTCAGTGAAGCAAGTTAATGTCATGCAGTTAGTAGTTACAACTACCAGCACAAATAAAGCATATGAGAATCTTTTTTTCTATGATTTTCATTAGAATAGACAGCACATAATATGCTGAGATTTTTACCTTTTAAATTTCACAGAGATAAATTAATAGATATTCCACTGTCAATCCATTAAACAGTCCTTGTAAATTCTCTTTGCAATATAAAATAAAGCTTTCAAAGTGTCTTGAGAGTTAAATGTTCTACTATAGCAAATGCTCTCAAGCCAGGGACAGTCTTAAGTAGTTTTAATAAGAGAGAGGGACACTGTCCATTGATACATAAAGTATATCAGAGTATTGCTTAAAAACATACAAGCCTCCTGATAAGTAAGAAGTCCTAAGCCACCAATTTTTGTTTGATTTAGGATTTGAAGTTGTTCAAAATACTAATTTTTAAAAATTCTTCCATTGTAAGTTCCATACTTTCGGGATCCAGACCTTCATGTGAATTATTTGGTCCGCTCTTTACACCAGAAAGTTTTCGTTTCCTTGAAATGGTTCAAAAAATGCTTTTCAGTTATGGTAATTCAGAGGATACATCTACATGATACAGTGCAGACAGAGATGAGCAAGCTATGCCAGTGTTCAGGGCTGACTGAAGCTCCAAGGCTGAATTAATTACTCTGGTGCCAAGGAGGTGTTCACGTGCCTTGCCAGAGCATTGCAGATAATTCATGCCTGAATGTGACCAGTAAAGAAGCTTTGCACTGAAGTGATTTCAACTCACAAAACTCTGGCTCATTCTGTACCTCATCCAACATAATTTCTACCTTTTTTCTGGTGCTTTTTATTCTTTTTAGTTAGTGCTTCTGAGTAGAATGCACTCCTACCCTTTGGAATATTTTTTAATTTTAAGTGTTACATAACTTTAACCTTCTTTTCTTTTTTTCATATGCTCTTTCAGCAGAAACATAAGCAAGGGTAATGGGTAAGTTAGGATATAATGGTAAGTTAGGAGGAAGGTATAAGGATAAGAAGGGCTTGTTTGGCTAGACAGCTGCCAGGTGCAGAATGACAGAAGATGTAGATAAGTATGATGAAGTTGCATCTGGAAACAACTAACTGTGTATCCTTGTCCCCTTCTACACTCCCTGCCTGTTGACATCTTAAGTCTGTTTTAGTTGCATTATAGTTCAGAATTATCTTGCATTCTCAGTGCTTTCCTCTCCATTTTGCAGTGAGTTGGCACCATACCAAGTAGATTTACAGGTGCAGCTATGGTGTGAATTGTTGCAGGTATTATTGCTGGGTAGTTGGGGACTGCTGTAATGGGAAAATCCTGAGAGACACCAGCCAAATCTCCAGATTTCAGGCAAGCATTTATTTATGCTCAACTACTATCCTATTAGTCTGTTAAAAGCTAAGAATCAAGCATTAATCAAATACATTAGTTAAGCCATAGATTTACAGTACCATAAGTCTGATGGTTCTTGTTGGCTCTGATGGCCATAGTCTCTGATGGTTCTTAGTCTCTGAGGTCAAGACGACCAGGCTTTGAGCTCTTTGACGTGGAAAGCTGTAAAGAAACTGGGCATTTTTTTCTCTTTCCCCAGGCTCCACTGCATCTCTCTTCACTGGCATTTAAACACTTTTCTGTGGTCCAAGACCAATGGTCGAAAGGCAACCTCATGGGTGTTGGTCTATACTGGTTTCTTCAGAGGGATATGTGCAGACTGCTTTCCAGTCATCTGTTTCCTTCAGATAGTTGCAGACTATGCCAAGCAAGCAAATATGACAAAATACTGTACTTCCAATTCTAATTCAAACAGTCTTTTTAGGTGTCTGAGTGTAAGGCAAACAAGATTTTTTTCATTTTTCTGTTTTAAAGCAAGTGGTGTTATGACTGGGAACAAGAATAAAAGGATATGTTTCACAAATAGGCCTTCACACTACAAGGAAGGAAAGCTCCAGCGAAAGATATATCCAGTCCGTCCATCTTTAGCAGGGTAGAGCAATCACTAACTCATTTACATGACATACATCCTTCTCTTGCAAAATAACATTGCTGATTGAGGAAGATAGGAATGGGAGAAACTGGTGAGATTTTATCCAGTCCATTCATTGTTTAAGCAGATTACATATAGTTATCCCTGCAGTAAGCCTACAGATATCCCAGTTGTAAGCCTCTTTGCATGTCTCCCTGTTCAATAGGGAAAGGATTTGCTTTAGCTTGCTTGTTTGTTTTAAGCCAATATTTTTATTTACTGGTGTCAGTGTTACTGCATTCTTGGAGTAATCTTCCAGATTGTTGTAATCTCCTTCCGTGGTATTTCCATAGATAAAAGACAAGTGTAACTTCTGTATTCAGTAACTGAATGGATTTTGCATAATTCTCCATCTTTTCTGTAACATGTTTTCCAGACCCTAACCCTGATATGTTTAGAACATTCTTCTCCAAATAATTTTTAGTGTGTCAACAGTGTTTTTAACTGTGATTCTCAAATCTCAGAGCAGTACTCTATATTTTGATAAGTCAGGAAAAGAGTATCATATAGTAGAAATAGCAGTGGAGAGTAAGTGTCCAAAAGCTGGTATAATACTGTCAGAAGATGTGATACTTTTTTCTTTAAACACTCCTATTTGGTGTAGATATATTAGTAAAATTTTCTAGTGTAGACTTAGTTTTGTTGGTTGCTACTAACTACTGAAACACTAATTTTTTTAAGAATATAAAATTCCCATTGTACTGTAATGCAAGTCTTCCAGCAAAGATGGGAAAAATGGAATATAGAATTTCACTTACTTTGAAGGTATTGCATACATAGGGTGCCATTACATAGTTATCCAGTTACTGTAGTACACAGAGTAGGTACTTCAATTAAATGTTGTATGGATTAGGATTATAATATCAATGCTGTCTGCATGAAAATCATGTGAACTATGTATGAGCCTGTAACACTAATTCCAATGTTTTGAACTGCTTCAACTTCTCAGAAAATTAAGAAGTATGGAGATTTATGCATCCCTAATTAAAACAACTCAAAGCTTTAGCCATTTGGAATCTTATCATTTTATGATGGATGGACTTTGAAGTAATCTTTATGTAGTTCAGAACAAAGGGAAAGTTGTCTCTCTTCCTTTTCATTCTCCCTCAGACACAGAATTTCATACTAGAACTGTTGTTCTCTAATTTGATGTAGCATAGCAGGAACATGATGTTTTTTACTTTTAGCTGTTTAGCCTTTCATTCTGTAGATGTTCCTAAATTTAAAAGAAATGTTTTAATGTTGGACCACTTTTAGTCTCTTGAAAGCTCTAAATAGCTATGCTTAGATCCCTTTAAGAGCTTCATCAGTTTTTATCCTTCTAAGCCCTCTTTACTATCCAGTGATTATAATTCTAGTTTAGCAGATGGTATTGATGGGAACCTGAATCTGGTGTGGTGAGGTCGTTCATGGGTAAAACCTGTGTTTCTCTCTCTCTATTTGTACCATTCTGATTTCTTTATTTTGACTTCCCCCATCCCTATTCATAGGGGAACCCTGGATTGTCATCTGTCCCATCATCTGTTTTTTTACTACTGCTGAGGTGATGGGTAAAGGAAGACAGTTAACAACTTGGTCATTGGGACAATAATCCAGACATGAAGTGTTTCCTTCTCTTTGCATCTGGTGAGGAAATGGCTAAGTGAAGCATTTGGAAGATGTCATAGTGTATTACTAATTTCATAACTTTTAAGCATGAAGTGTTAGGTGGCCTTTAGGGGTAATCACAATATGAGTAATCAATAATAATAATGGCAGTTTATTTAATAACTGTCATACTATATCTGCAGGTTAGTTATGACATGGGCTAAAGCTGAGCAGACTCTTTTCAGTGGTGCCCAGTGATAGGACAAGAGGCAACAAGCTTGGACTGAAACACAGGAGGTTTCCTCTAAACATGAGTGTTGTGGTTTAACCCCAACCAGTGCCTAAACACTACACAGCCGCTCGCTCACCCCCCACGTCTGGTAGGATGGGGGAGAGAATTGGGAGGGCAAAAGTAGAAAAACTCGCTGGTTGAGATAAAAACATCCAGCCCAGCACTGGCAGTCAGGGTGCCAGGAGGAGCTGTGCTTCAGTACCAACCACTTCCAAAGCAGCTCGAACCCCTTCATATGCTGCCAATATCTCCTTCTCAGTTGGAGTGTAGCGGGCCTCGGATCCTCTGGATCCCCGACTCCAGAACCCTAAGGGTCGACCTCGAGTCTCCCCTGGTGCTTTCTGCCAGAACCTCCAGGTAGGGC
>NW_009201283.1:9504-9713 GCF_000690835.1 Fulmarus glacialis
CTAGTCTACTGTTAGTCTCCACTCTCCATTAGACTTTTGCACTGGCCCTATGGGACTGTTAGAGGGTGAGCGAGTCTTGCTGATCCCTCCTTGGCTCTCCAGTCGACGAAGCAGGGAGTCTCGGTTGGTGTGATATTGTTGCCGGTGCACCGCTGTGATAGTGATCAGCACCTGTTGTTGTTTGACCCTCAGCGACCCCACAACAGAAG
>NW_009201284.1:0-281 GCF_000690835.1 Fulmarus glacialis
TGTAGTCACTCCATCATAGAAGGCAACTAAGTTGGTCAGGCAGAACTTGCTCTTGGTTAAGCCATGCTGGCTGTCATGAGTCATCTATCTCCCTGTCCTCTATGTGCCTCAGCGTAGCTTCCAGGAGGATCTGTTCCCAGGCACAGAGGTGAGACTGACTGGTCTGTAGTTCCCCGGGTCTTCCTTTTTTCCCTTTTTAAAAATGGGGGGTTATGTTTCCCCTTTTCCAATCAGCAGGAGCTTCACCAGACTGCCATGACTTCTCAAATACGATGGGTAGG
>NW_009201285.1:0-620 GCF_000690835.1 Fulmarus glacialis
CAGAGCAGGGCTGGGGCGCAGGCAGCAGCACATGCAGGAGCCCATGCTCAGGTTGCTGCAGGGGAGGAGCTGGGTCGCCCCCTGAGTCTGTGTAAAAACCTCCACCCCCCCCCAGAGAGCAGTGCCTACAGGACATGGCTGCGTTTGTGGTTTTGTTTGTTTTTTTTTTTTTAAACAGTTCCCAAAAAAAAATCCTCTAGGGCGATTCTTTGCAAACTACAGACTAGTGAGCTTTATCAAGTTATTTCTGTCTCAATCTTAAAGTATCTTTCTTAATTATCTTTAATGAGGAATTTCTGGATCTCTTTTTAAGTTTTTCTGTATTAAAAATTATTCTTTTCTAATGTTCATCTAACTTTCGTTTCCAAACATGAAATCTCATTCTGACTGAATGAGATAATGCCTTTCTCACCCCATCCTGAGAGCTGGAGGAGAAGCGACTGCTGGCTTTGTTTTGCTGCATTTTTGTCTTTTTTTTCTTTTTTTAACCACTGAAGAATTGAGCCCAGTAGGTGGGTTTCGGTTGTTCCCCCTCCCCCGGGTGAGGGGACTGGGTCCTGCAGCCAAGCGCAGGACAACGAGGGGCAGGAACGAGTCTGATGGGGACGACAGCGAGGGCA
>NW_009201285.1:1098-3270 GCF_000690835.1 Fulmarus glacialis
CCGCCCTCAGCCAGCATCCGGGGGTGGGGGGATGCTCATGGTCCCTCCAGCCCAGCCAGCATCCCAGAGCCAGGGGCGGGGGGGATGTTCGTGGTCCCAGAGCATGGCAGTGGCACAGTGCAATTCAGCTGATGGGGATGGGGGTGTCCCATCAGTCAGGATGGCCAAGCAGGCAGGGGCAGAGGGGCTGGGGGCAGAGAGGGTTCTCCCAGCTCACCTCAAACTCCAGGTACTCTTCCTTTTGCTTCAGCTCCTCGTACTCCTTGCCCTTCACCTTCTTTTCGGGCAGCGAGGAGCGATGCTCCAGCAGCTCTGCTGACATCGTCTTGAACTTGGTCTCGTGGCTCTTCACCTGCTCCTCCTGGGGAAGGGTGGCACCACGTCAGTGCCCCGCTCTGCCCTCTGCTCTGCCCCTCTGGCAGTGTGAGCCGGCCGGGGCCAGAACAGGTTTTTCCCCTCGTAGGTCCAGCCAGGATCTCAGCTTCTGCTCCTGGGTTGTTGTTTGGTTTTTTTTTTTTTTTTTTTAAATGGCAGGCAAAAGCACAGGCCCTTGGGGGCAATCTGCTCCCACCTCACAGGGGGCTGGCAGCAGTCTTAAAGCAGAAGAATTTAATCCCCTCTAAAACTAGGCTGGTGGGTTTTTTTAATCCTTTCTGCTCTATGAATAACTGCCCTGGCACGTGCAAGCACCAGTTAATCCCCCTGCCCTGGCAGGACCCTGCAAGCCGTGGTGTGGAACCACGTTATCCTCCATGGTCTGATTCCATCACCTATCTCCCATCCCCGCTGCCAGGAACAAGACCTTGCTGCCTGCGCCCAACCTCAGCACCCCCTTGCTCCGTGTCTCCCCGGCCATGCTCCCTCAGCCCTGTACCCCACTGGGAGGCAGCCAGGCGTGTGGCACCACATGGGTCCCTCCACAGCGGACAGTGCCACCAGCACACCCAGGGGGTCTGTCCCATGCTCCTGGCTGCCCCCATGCCATGGCCCACCTGGGACAGCCTGGTGCATGAGCTGGGCAGCAGTGGGCGGCTGAACTTCTTCTGGGAGCCGATGGCCGCGGGGAAGGGGGGTGCAGAGAACATGGCTGCCACCACATTGATGCGCGTGATCCACGAGTGCATCTGTTCGGGGTTCCTGGGGAGAAAGGCCAAACCACAGTGGCACTATCCATATCACAGGCAGAGGGACCTGCCCTGCAGACGAGATCCAGGTCCCTCCAGCCCGGCCCTGGCCAGCCACACCACCTGCGGCTCTGCCCCCAGCGACTCTGGCCATCGCGAGCCCATCAGGGGTGGGAAGAAGAGGAGCTGGGCGAAGAACAGCACTGACACCGGGTCCCTTTCCTTCCAGAAAAGGCCAGGACAGGAGCAAGCAATGTGGCCCTAAGCCCCATCCCACCTTCCACCCCAGTTGGATAAGCCCCTGCGCCCCAGTGTGGGGCCCAGCCGGTGACCCTGGGGGACTCACTGTGCTTGGAAGAGGAAGACCCTCCAGTCAGCTGTCCTGAGGTAGAAGACATTGGGTCGCTTGCTGTAGTCAGACGCCCGCGTGGCAAGCGAATGGTGGATGCTAATAGCATTCTTCAGCTCCTCTTCCGCCAGCGCTTTCCCTGGCTTATACTCCTCCTGCGAATCACGGGGCGTTTCAGAGCCAACTTAGGGATGGACCCCACCGTGAGTCAGCTCTACGAGGCCGTGGGGACTGCAGGTGACTGCTTGCAGCAGTGGGGCTTGGACATCACCCTCCAGCAAGCTGCTGCAGGCTCTGCCTCCAGCTTGTGCTGTACCCATGGGGAGAGGCTGCACAACCCGGGTGCATGGGCTTGGCAACAGCATGGTGGCTGCTCCCCACTGCGGGGCCGCTGGGCAGCATGTGTGCCTGCAGGAGACTGGATTCGCAGCCCAAACCCTGCCCAGGGCAAAGGCCCCAGTGCGTCCTCTGCCCAGCCAAGCGCAACGCCCCCGCACGCGGGACCCTCAGGCAGCAGCCGCTTTCGCTGCCCAGGCTGAGCTCAAGCACCCCGGGAACAGGGATGCCACCAGGTCCCCAAGCAACAGCTCAAGCAGGCATGCTGCTGAGTCTGCTTAGGCCAGGCTTTGCAATGCTGTGTGCTGGAGACCCTCTCTCGCTGCTGTGGGGACTGCCACGACCTCCCCCCAGGGTTGGGGA
>NW_009201286.1:0-9370 GCF_000690835.1 Fulmarus glacialis
CCGAGCTGCCCCGGCACCCCCCTGCACCTCCTAAACAGGGAGCTGCCTCTCTCCGCCCGCTTTGTCCGGGGGCGGCGCAGGAGCGCTAGGAGGGAGAAACCCCACCCGTGGGCACGGCACGCGTGGGCGAGGGCCGGCAGCCTGGGGTGCGCAGGGGAGGTGGCCACACTGTGCTTCCCTACGCCGGGCAGTACGTGCCGGTGTGTCCTGGACCTGCCTCCTCCCCTGCCCTGTTTGACTGGGTCTCTAAATAGCCGGCAGGTTTGCCGGGGGTGGGAGAGGGACCTTGTCAAACCAGCAGTGTGTGGGTGAGGATGCTGTTGCGTGCGCAGGTGCTGACTGAAGCCGCAGGCCTTGTGGCAAACGCTATGGTGGATGGCACTTACTGGTAGCAGAGATAGGTGCAAACGAGACGTTTGCTTTTCCCGTGTGCATGGTTTCACCCGTTTCACCCACTGAGACACCTTCTTGTCTGTCCTGCCTGTACAGGCAAAGGGAAAGGCCAGGCGGTCACTACAGTTGGCCGTACAAGTCACTTGGTCCAGCCGCTTCCCACCGCCTTTCTGTGTTGCAGATAGCCCAAAGCCCAGAGTGGCTGGCGGGGGGCCCAAAACCAGCCAGGACACAGAGATCAGAGCTGAAAATAGAAGCTCAAAGGAAGGCCCAGCTCTCTGCCTGTGAATGATTGACCCGGCTGCATTTCAGTGCTCTCCTTCCAACATCAAAACTATCCAGTTGTGTTCCTCATGGATCTGCGTAGACTTCATCTAGTTACTTTCCAGTGTCCCAAGCAGTGGGCTGTCCCTCAGGAGACAGCTAGATAGCTCTGAACGCAGGTGACACTTTAAAATCAGTCTCATTTTTTGCTTGCATTGCTTGACGTGCCTCTCTGCCTCTGCAGGGTGCCCATCTTTCCAGTTCAGCCCAGTAGGAGGGTAAGGATCTCTTTGTGCCACACACCTGCAAGGGAGCTCACCTGGGAAGAGCTTGGTGGGACCGAGTTCACTTAAACCACATGCAAAGCGCCAATGACTTCCCCCTCCCGCGCTGCAGCTGCCGCTTCGGGTTTGCGTCACTCCCCCAGCACTGGACGCCAGGCCTTTAACCGCAGCCTTGCTGCAGGCAAGCTACCCACGAAAAGTGCCTCCGACCAGGCAGGAAGAAAGGTTTTGGGGTGTGAGGGCAGCTGGAGGCAGGCAGGGGAAGTCTCTATTGGCATCAATAACTTCCAGTCACAAGTTTTCCTCCCACACTCAGGATCTGTTTCAGTATCTCCGGCTGTGTCCCTGGCACTGCCTGGCTGTGAGACTACAATTGCTAAGGGAAAGGAGCTTCTCCCACATCTTACCAGCTCTGTCCAACACAGGGCAGGGATCTGGGCCATGTATTCATGTCACTCTCTCTCACACCCTGGGGTGGCTGCATCCCAGCTCCATGTGCATCTGCAGCTGATGTTCCTGACCCCCATGCAGAATTTCTATACTTTCAGCTTTCTGTACCCAACTGCTACTAGGTTACCCATCAAATACCTTCCAAAATGCCTTTGCCATTTTCTCTAGTAACATACTAGATGTTGCTGGAGATGCAGCTCCATCACGGAATGATTTCTTATAGGCATTTGTGTGGATGAAATCAGGTATTGGGAGAAACCTGTGTTGGTCAAATCAGCACAAATCTGTGTGGTGATGCACACATATTTCACTTTTCTGTGAACTAGTTGCTGCTTGGCTTTGCAGCAAGTGGCAGTCATCCCTCGAATATCTTGCCATGTCCTGTTCCAGTTGCGGCATGGGTGTGGAGCTTGCTTCCAGGGCTAGCACAGGTCCAGGAGTGGTTCAGCCAAAGCACAGAGCCTGGGCTAATAAGCCCTGGACTACCTCTGCAGGGAGGCAACTCAAGCTCCACCACTTGGGACTCTACAGTCCAGTCCACAGCAAGCCACCTACACTTCTGGCTGCCGAGCAGCCCCTGGAGGTGGCCTTCCTCTGCTGCTGACGTGCACTTAGCTGGAGCTAGTAGTCGTGCAGCCTCCCTGAGGAGAGCCTTGAACTTTCTTGAGCTGGCTAGTGCTCTCCCAGGGCTGTATTGCAGTGATTTGCTGCAGCTCAGCTGCGGAGACCAGACACCCCCCATTAAAATCAGCTATGCCCCCCACCCCCCCAGGCCCAGCCACTCTGTGCTCTGACCTTCCAACTACACCCACTAACACCCAGCTCAGGCACCATCTCCTTGCCATCTCTCTTCTGGCTGGGTGTGCTTCTACTATCCCTTTGGACAATTTGACTGGAAAGTTTGAAAGATGAACTTGGCCACTTTGCCTCGTTATTTGCCTTCCGTCACTCCTGCAGCAAGGCTTGGGCTCCGTTTTATGCTGTCTTCCTGTCAGAGAGCTTTTCTGCCTGGCCATATGGCCATGCAGGTTTTGGACTTAAATTATTTTCAGAAGCTTTAAATACAGAGAGTTATTAATATACATATTCATATACACATCCACATCCACATGCATATATATAAAATATAATATAATATATTATATTGGCAGGACAAAAACATTTAAATATAATAGGAGGCCAATCTTGATGTTCAGACTTGCTTTTGAGGATTTTAAAACTGAAACTCTAATTCTGGGCCCTCTCCAGTCCCCTTTAAGATGTGTCACTTAAAATGGTTAAAATTGCAGGGAAAAAATAAAGAGACAGGGACCGATTCCCACTAGAGGTCAGTGTCAACACACGCCACTCGAAGGCACGCATTGCTCCTCAAAATAACCCCTCCAGCAAGAAACTCGGCTCAGAAAGGCTCTCCCACCACGCTGCGCTCCCAGGAACATCGGGGCAGAGCCTGGGCATGGGAAGGACTCCCCGGGTGACCTGTGACCCCCGGTACTGTCCCTGATAATGTCCCGTCCCCAAGTACTGCCCTCTGATTTCCGAAGTGAAACCCATCTCTCTGCACCCGACTTCTTGCACCCGAGCTCTGCCCACATCAGTTGCAGCCTGGGCCTGGCACCAGTGTCTTCTCCACTGTTCCTCGAGCTGTTAACTGGGTGAGATAAGCGAGATGAGGCTGAGAGAGATGGAGGAAGGGAGTTTATGTCCAGTCTGTGTCTGGTCTAAGGAAAAATAATGGTACTTAATTGCCAGCTGTGGTCCTCCGCCATGTTTAAGCAACATAGGTTACCTGAAATTGTTAAAAGCAGTTATTGCCATAGTAATTCACACCAGGCAATGTGACCGGTGCTGGATTCTCCCCATGCAGACAGTCTGCCGCACAGCTTTGGTCCCACACGAGCACTGGGCTGCCCCGTTTCCTGGGGATGCAGCCCTTTCCCCTGTCCCCAGCAGCAGGAGTCCTGAGCCCAGCAGAAAGGTGCCAGCCCCTCATCTGAGAAAGCTCCCACTGCATTTTCCACACCAGAGATGTCTCTGGGTACCCCGAACAGTAACCCAGACCTCTGCCCGGGACTCCAGCTCCAGCTCAGAGAGCTCAGCCCAGAAGCCACGTGCGCTGGGCTCTTGGCTGGGAGCAGAAGCCCCAGGAGAGCGAGAAAAGCCGCAGGAAAGACGACAGGCTCTCTCCTCCGACTGCTGTTCTATGTATCTGACAGCAAATCTTCTCTGTAGTGCACCAAACTGGGTCACTTCACTTTCTGGCCTAACAGAGTACAGCAGGAACATGAATTTTAAAGATTCAATGCCCAGAAGCGAGGCTGAGCTTTCTAACAGACCAGTGCAAAGCAGGTCCTCCTCAGGTACCCGTTTTCTGGGGTAATGAGCCCGGAAAACGCTGGCTGCCCTCTTGTGGTAAGTCTGGCTGAAATCACAGGGTCACTTTGACTCTCCAAGGATGCCGCTCCGGGTACCTGCTTGCTTTTGCAGTAAGGGATTATTTCCAGTTGGAGTTTTCCTCCTTGCAGTCCATGTTGGATGCCTCTCGTCCTTCTGCTGTGCACTGCCATAATGTGACGGGACCCGTCGCACCAATACAGTGACACAACCCGGAGCAGAACAGGTTTGTCTACATGTGGGAGATGGTTGGCAAGCGGCCCAGCTAGTGCCCTCCCTGAGAAGGACACAGGATTCCCACTGTTGCCCGGAGTCCCGTGGTGGACAGGGCAGTTTCTAGCTCCTTCTGTCATTCACTGCGTGTATACATGTGTATGATGTGTAGGAAGTCGTACAAGGAGGATTAATTAGTTCTTTGAATGGGGATCACACCTAACTCACCCCGCTCTCAGCCACAGCATTCACTTCCACAAACAGAATGTGATTGATATAAAGATGCGCTAAAAATCCTCGTGCTCACAAAGGGAATGAACAAAACCCCCAGATATTTTAAAAAAATTCCATTCTAAATTAGATCCTCCTTGTGTAACTCCTGTCAGCTCAGTGGCTGCAGCGGCAATACTCTCTGCTCGCATCTGGGCAAATGCATGGCTGATAAGGCCTCGGTATGTATTTATTTATGTGTGTGTGCATGCAGCTGTGTGTGCTCAGAGCTCTCCCAAAGGAGATGGCAGATGTGGTTACGAATGGGGAGGGGATGGCAGATGGTCTTCGAGAACTGATAATAAAACCATGCTTAAATAGGCGGTGAAACTGTGCCCTAGGTGAGAAATCTCGTCACCTGGGGCTCCCTTTATAGCTAGTGGAGAGACAGACTCACTTCCAGAGGGCGGCTCTGATAACCTCTGTCTGGCCACACTGCTTTAACGAAGGGAGCTCCTCCCTCCCCGTGGAATAGCTGTGGAAGGCAGTGCTCCATGGCCGGGCTATCATTTATTCATGACTCTCTAAGCACAGTTTATCCTATCGAAGGCAGAACAAAAACCTCAACTCCCCCAACCACCCCTCAGCTCACCTTGCCAGGGAGCGCAGAATGGATGCTGCCAACGCTGCATCCCGGGCGTCAGCATCACCACACTGGACCTGATGGCCGTTAGGAAGGAGGATGGGTTAACTTTCATTTTTGAGTTGCTTCTGCTTGAGTTCCTTCCCGCTACATCTCAACCCCTCACTGCAGCCCTGCAGCTCCCGCTAGCCCAGTCCTCACCTCCTAACAGTGCTCCGAGTGGCTTCTCTGCTGGTCCCTAGCAAGCTGCGCAGTGCTGCCGGAGGTATTACTCATGCAAGCTCGGCTCTGCTCTCAGGAGAGTTAAACCTCCCAGCTGCCAGACTGAATTAGAGCTTGTGTCTCTCCACACTTGCATCAGAGTGATTTGGGAACAGGCCTGGTGAAGCCACACTACTGTAAGCAAGTGAGGAGCCCAGGCAGGGGTTAGGAGAGAGGGGTGAGCAGGATGGCTGGCTCAGGGTGGCGGGGAGGGGAGGTGGGGGTGAGCAAGCTGTTTGAAATATTCAGGTGCTGAGCAGGAGCACGGGGCCCACGGAGGACAGGTGGCCATCCCCTGGGATGGAGGAGCCCCAGTGCCATGATTAAGTGATGAATGAGTCCGTGTTGCCCAGGTAACAGCTGCTCCTGGTGCACTGAGGTTGGGATGGCAGCCATTCCCCAGGACATTGTCCTCGCCACCAGCCCCGGCCCGTGTGATGGCCCCTAAGTAATGCATACAGTTGTGCGGTGGGCTTTTAGCTCCCCAGAACGGCCTCGTCTCCCCCACCTGCCCGGGTCCGTGGGGAGAGTTGGGTGAAGGGGGGATGCTTCCCCAGACCAGGATGTCTCAGCTCCAACCACTCAGCACGGGGAAGGCAAATTGTAACAGAAACCTATTTTCTGCTTTTAGGCAGGTGACTCCCCATACTGTAAGTAGGGATAGGCTAAATTCTCTGAGACATTTGTTTCCATGCCTTATACTTTTCTGGGGGTGATGGGCCAAAAAGCTCAGGCAGAACAAAACATTTGACAGGGGAGGATTTGGCTCAGTTTCCAGGCACTTGGGGTGGTCGCCACTGCTCTGGAGTTGTATCGGACAAGATGTCCTGAGGACTGTCAAACGGCATCTGGGCAGCTCTGAATCCGCTTTTCATTTCTAGGGGGGATGTGAGGGAGGGCCCTGGGTATCCTGCTGGGCCGCTGCAGAGAGGAAGGCAATTTAACCCGAGCCAGAAACCTCTGCAGAGCCTCACAAATAATTGTGCTGATGAAGAAATAGACTCTCATGGGGCTGGATGGAAAATAAGCAAATGGCACACAGGCGGCCTGTTGGGGAGGGATCAGAGCAGGGATCAAAGAGTTGCCAACAACAGCAATTCCCATCTGTGAAATACACCCCAGAGCATGAGCTACAAACCCACCTACTTCACGAGGTTTCAGATTTTGCGCATTTGTGGACCGCTGGCAACTTGCCCGTGGAGATGCGGACCCCTGTCTAGTGATGCTGAACAGAAACTAGTTCCCCAGTCACAAATTAGTGACTCCTACAGGTTTCCTTCCCACAATAAAAAAGGGCACACCTGGATCTCCTCCCAGCGGATATGAAGTCTGAGTGTAGCAGAGGAAAGTATAACTAATGGAACAGATTTCCTTGAGGACAATGATTGCAGAGGTAAATGGCATCTGCGCAGTTAACACCGCCGACCAGCAATGACAAAGGGATGTTGTTTAACTGGAGCAAGAGGCACATTCCTTCACCCACACTCCCCTTGTTGCATTAATGAGGAGTAATTTAATTGGAGCTACGCATTCTGGAAGGCTCAGGCAGCCAGCACAAAATATCCTTGAAATTTCTAAATTTAATAGGCATTAGTTTCCGAGCTTAGAAAATCCTGCATCCTAACACGAGGGGATTCTCTGCTGCACATCTTCTTAAGAGACAAAAAGCAGCAGACTGCTAGGAATCATTGATTGCTTTGGAACAAAAGACTAAGTTTTGATCACACTTGGCCTATTGGACAAAAGAAAGCTAAATCCAATGTTACATATATATATATACACGATGCTGCAAAATCCAACTTTATATTTAGACTACAAATACCAGCACAAGGATAGGTATCTATGGTCATCTGGTTTAAAATGCAGCCTCTGTCAAAATTTTTCCAGAAATTAAATGCAAACTTACTGCATGGGTAACAACTAAAAACATATTAAACCAGGAGTGAAAAGGCTATTTTCTGTAACTACCAGAGGCAGAAGTGTGAGACCTTTTCTGACTTGATGCATTATGGAAAGTGAATGAATACTGCTAATATGACCTAGTGCTTTATGTCTGCTTGGAACATGTGTTATGAATGTCTCTGCAGGGTGGCAGATACAGGGTATCTGGAGAACAAACCTATTGATATCCCAGTAAGGGCATCACCTCTACTTCAGTTGCCACGTCTTCCCAAAAGCCTCCCTGCTTCTTTCAACCATTTTGTCACATCAGAAATGCCACCGTACCAGAAATGTCCCGCTCTCCAACATGATCTTCCAGTAGAGCATCCCGAAACCTACACGAATAACTGGGGGGCTTCTCACCTATTAGAGCAAAGATATTATTCTCTTGCCCTCAAGAGAAGGAGGGTTGAGTAATTAGGGCAGTGTGTTATAATTAGGACTGCTGGGTTCTCCCTCTGATGGTGACACAGAACACAATCTTAGACATTGGCCATCTTGCTTCAGTTTCCAAAAGGCCTATGCATTATATAGCCTTATTTTTCCCATTCTCCAGGGGGTCCTGTGCTCTTTGTAACATGTTATCAGCCATGCCCTCGGGTTCCTATCCAAGGGTCGAAACCTGCCACGTGCCTGTTTCCTGCAGAAAATGGCTGAGGACTTGTACAACTTCAGTTCGGATGGAGCAGGGTACAGGACTTTGTGACTTCTCAGCTCAAAAATAGCATAGCCGGTGATGTTTTGGCAGCGTTGTCTCCAAGACACGGAAAACACGCTGCCAGGACCAACATCCAGGATGCCTGATACAAAAAGCCCTACATTCGGCTCACCAGTAGCTGCTGAATCTACTGGTGGAGGATAAATTGCAGGGCTCTCTGTGGGTGGCTCCACAGAGGAGGCAGCAGCCCGCTTCCCAAGGGTTAGTCCTAGCGGATAACAAGCCCAAAATGTGCACACCGAAGGAAGCTGCTTCTTCAGTCTGTGGATGTGCTGTGGAACTCCTCGCCACAGAATGCATGCAGCATCTACAAGTCCAAAGTTAACACAAATTCAAAAGTGAATAGACAAATTCCCTGGAGAAAAAGCCACCATGGGCTACTAAATGCAAAGACATAAACTCGTATCACCTTTTTTTCCCCTCCACCCTCCTGCTTTGCTCTTTTTGGGTGACATTCCTGTCATTGAGAGAAAACCAGAGCTGTTCCTGGAAGGTGATCATCTCACAGACGTCTTTTGGTCCAGCTGAAGTCACTTCCTCCAGGAGTCCCTAGCACTATAAAAAGCAGAAATGCGTATACATATGCAAATTATTTGCAACTGTCTATTAGTGTGCATGCAATAGCATATAGTGCTGCTACAGAAATCCTGGCAGCTTTGGGCTTGTGCCTCCTTGCCTTGCTCTGCCATGGTACACAGGCACGCTGGTGAGCTCTCTTTGGAGGCATGGGATCCATCACATGAGGATGGGTCTGAAACCCTCGAGAGCCAAAGTCTGCCGAGAGGATTGGGCAGGGGGTGCCTGAGCGGTAGGCAGTGAAATTCAGAGCAGGCTGCTCCTGCTTGCTGCTGTTCCCATGGAAACAGGGGAAAGGCGAGAGGAAACGCATCCCCAGCCTCTTCTGAGATGAGCTCCTTCAGCAGCACCCCCGGCTGCCACACCTATTCACGTAGGAAGCAGTGGCTGGCAATTCCCCTCGGATGCGTCTTCTTGATCGAGACCACCGGGCCTGCGGACTGTTCCTTCCCCACCCCAGGCAACAGAGTGGGCGAGAGCAAACCACTCATCCCAACCCCAAGGCTGAGCCTCAGAGCTCAGAAAAAGTGAAGCAATTTCCAGCAAATTCTGCAGCTGACGCTTTTCCCCAGTTTGAATCTGGGGAAGCACCTGCAGGGACACCTGCTCTCCCGACTGTCAAGGAAGCTGGGCTCTACCTGCAATATCTGGACCTAGATGAGTCTGGACCCTTCCTGAGCTCTGTGTGTGTGTCCCCTGAGGTTGCTACTGTGAGTTTAGGTGGAGAGTCTGAAGAGACTTTCCCACTCGTCCCTGCAACCAAGCAGGTTAGGTCTGTGGGTGAAATATGCTGCAGTAAGCTCTGTGATAGCTAGCTGAGCATCCTTGGGCTTGGTGGAGATCATGGCAGTGAAGACACGCCTGACCTAAGGTTTTCCCCTGAGTGCTGGCATTAGTGCTGGTCGTCAGCCTTACCCCCCAGACCAACTGGGGCTGCGCACGGATTAGAAAAACGTAGCTGGAGCTCACGCAAAGCGCTCCTGGTCCTCCGAGCTCTCCCACTTCATCCCGAGGGACCCCTTG
>NW_009201287.1:0-6019 GCF_000690835.1 Fulmarus glacialis
GCCGCCGAGGGTTGGCGGCCTGGGCACAGAGCGGCGCGGTGGCACCAGCCCCATCCTCCTCAGGCTCCAGCGGTACCGCAACCAGAGGCTGTGGAAGGGGGGAAAGAGGGGGAATAGAGCCAAAGGGGCGGGGGAGGCCTTTTCTGCCAATGCCTTGCCTTCCCTGAGCCTCGCGCCCGCAGAACGTGGAATAAGAGGGAAATGGTACGCACCCAGAGCAGAGCAGGTTGCCCTGACCAGTGCCAACCTGGTGAGATTTTGCGGGCTGAGTATGTGCACTTGGTTTGTAAGAATGTTCTTGTTTCAGCGTTAGTGCTGAACTAACCTTGGAAGGGAGCAATTTGGAGGAAGTCAGAGCCTCTGATCAATGCTTATGCCCTCTGCCAGAACCCAGCTTGCTCTGGGGAAGGGGCTGCTCATTGGTGATCCAAGATGCGAGTAATGAAAAACAAACCCACGTAGGATTCTTTAAGTCTGCATCCAGACACCCCTGCATGTCGCCCCACAGGTAGACGGGTCTGTTGGACTGAGGGGAAGGAGTGAGGCTTCGGGTTACCTCTAGTACTCCAGCCAGCCTTCCCCATTCCTGGGCTGCTCGCTGTGTCCCATCGCCCAGCTCCACACGAGGGAGCGCTTACAAAACGTTCATACTTGGTTCTTAACCTCCCAGCCTGAAAATCCAGCCAGCGGCTTGGGAGGATCAGCTGAGACAAAATGCCAGTTAGAAATGAATATTACTAAGCTGTACAAAAATGGCACCATGAAGATACTTATGCAAATGCAGCCCTGCGGCCTTCTCTGTTCTGGCCTCATCACCAGAACACCCCCACTGCCTTCATGCAACCCCCAAAGGTGCATGCCTGACAGTCATCCTCCAATCCCGTAAAAGCCAAGAGATGCCAAAATAATCTCATTTTATTCCCTTTTCTCTTTCCTCATCCCTTCTTCCATGATTGGTTTAGCAGATTGCTTAAATCCCCGGCTAGTGCTGTAAACATGGTGCTGTGAAAGGATCTGGATGTGCCACCACAGGTGGCAGCCCAGATGAACTGAAGTGAGGATGCCGCAGCGCTGACTGCTGAACAGTGGCTTTGATGTTACCGACTCCTCTTGCCCGAGCCACATCGAAGGGATTTCCTGCCTGAACAAACCCAGCCTTTGTGGCTGAGGGACTCCTAGAGCGCCTCAGAGAGGGAAGCTCATGCCAGCCAGGTCCTGGTGCAATCACCAAGATGGCTGCTGGGTCTCGCATGGGCAACCCCACTGCAGCAGTGGAGATGTGCACAAGCGGCAGCCATTGCCGTAAGTCAGGGTTTCTTCTGTCGCACTGTCGTGACCAGCCCTGGCCTGAACCAGCACTGGCTGGGTTTGGCTACCACTAATCTCAGGATGGATCAAATCTGAAGCAACAACAAGAAGAATGTGCTGCCTTACTCCTACTACCGCTACAACCACAGCGACATATGGAGGACAGTGAGCACTTACCTGCCAGGCTTTGCACAGGCAGCTAAGAGGCGAGTGACTGTCCCTGCTCTGAGGATTGCCCCACCAGACCCTGCCACCACCTCCTGGTGGCAATCAGGAGCTGAGCTTTGGGCAGTCGCTGTCACCCACCAGCACCTCCCTTCACTTGGCCTCCCTCGGGCTCTGGGCGGAGCAGCAAGGACGCGTCTGAGCTCCAGCGTACCTTGCTGCACCCTGCAGTTACTTCCCGGCACACAAAAAGTGTGCCAGCAGCCCTCCCTTCACAGCATGAGGTGAGAGCTGGGAGCCCACCAGGCCTTACCAGGAGAGTTGTCCGCACCCTGCGCAGGGCCAGGGCTGTGGTGTTTCCCATAGTAGCAATTGTGGCAGTGACGTGCTTGGTCTTGCAGCGCTGCACCCAGTGCAAGGCGAAGAGCCAGGCCATCTGCACACAAGCAGGGCACAAAAAAAATTATTGCAGGCATCCAGTGCCAGCATGGCACGGCCCAAATAAAAGATTTGCAGATGCTGCTCAGGCAGGATTAGGCCTCCAATGTGCTAAGTCTCGGCTCTCGGCAAGCCTAATTGCTGCTGCAATAAGCCCTGGCTGGTCCTTCCCTGAACCATCCTCCCCACGGCCCCCCCGTCAAACATTTTTTTTTGCTGCAAAGCTTTTATTTGCCATGCATATGTTCCCCCCCCACCCAGCGGGGCCTGGCTGAGCAGAGGAGGGGAAAGGCAGGAAATCTGCCACTTTTATTGCTCTGCTCTTCCCAGCCAGTATCCCATTGCTCTCCCCCTGTCCAGCACAGCCTGTGGCTGCCTGTATGCAAGGAGCCAGGCCCAGCAGCGGAGGCTGGGACAGGTGGCAGCATCGTTACACAGCCGCACACCCTCCGAGCTGTATTAAGAAATGTTCCAAATTGGAATTACTCAGATTTTAAGAAAACCTTTTGATAATTTTCCATTACATTTTGGCCAGCAGATGAAACTGGAGGTGTTCCAGGAGGCACGTGCATGGGCCAGTTCAGCCCAGGCATAAGATGAGGATCTGTTGCAGCCAGGAGTTGGGCAGTTGGATTGCCACAGCGCCCTTGTGCCTCGCTGAGGGTGCTTGTGCGGTTGGGACCACGTGGCTGCTCTGTGTGCCTCCCCAGAGGTGCCCTCAACGGTACCTCCCAGCATGTGTTCACCTAGCCCAAGTGAGCAGCTACTCCTTGTATTTAACCACAAGAGACATGGGGACACAGGGCCCAACTCTGCACCCTCCAAAGCAGCAGGGAGGAGAGCACTGCACAGAGACTCGAGAGGCAGAGTGCCTTTCTTGCCGTCAGGGCAGGAGACATTTCAGTGAAGAACCTCACACCTGAGCTGTATTGAGAAGGATTTTCAACAACCCTTGGGAGAATGGAGCAACTTTCTCCCCGTGACTTCCCTCAGGAACTGGCTGAGTGCTCCGTTTCGGACCATCTCCTAACCCATCAGCTGTGGTTTGGCTCTTTGACTGGCACAAATCACTCACCTTCTAGTATGTGGAGGCCATTGAATGAGACCTCAGTTCTAGGGAGATACACAAGGGGTTTGCATTGCCCCGTTGGAACAACTACACTGCCTCAGCAGAGCTCTCCAGCCCGGTTCAGGCACCGGTCTGCGGCGGACCTGCTCAAAGCTAGCAACTACCACGAGATGTGCCAAAGGAGGGTACAAATTGCAATGCAGAGCATGAAAACCAAAGATACACCACAATTTTATTTATGGATATGTAATAAATAAATGGTGGACAAAACAGGAAGAGCCACATTCAAAAATCCAGATCACTAAAGTGCTTTTAGACATAAATATAGGACAACCAAGAAACAGCTCTGACATTAACACTTTTTACAGACAATTACAAAATATCTTCTTATGTCAATTCACAAAATTGTTCAATTGCTCCAGGGTACTATGGCTTGGTTTTCAAAAAAGTCTGTTCTATTATGCATAGTATGGCAGATAACATTCAAGAGTGTACAAAATCATTGCATAAACAAAAATGTCTTTACCCCCTTCTCCCAAATATGAGTTAAGGAAGCTACACAGTGTAAATCCAGTGATAAGGCTGCATTGGCAGGCCAGATCCTCAGGAGGTATAAACCGGCACGTCTGTCAGGTTACACCAGCTTGAGGATGAACCCTATCATGTTTAAAAACCCTGCTGCTCCTCGAGTTGGAATTATGTGTTCAAAGCGGAGGGACTTGCCACGTGGGCACTGTGCAGGGGTGGAAGTGCTCAGAGAAGACGTCTGTAAACTCCTGCACCGTCTTTGCACATGGCCTTTGAGAAGGGAGTGACTCCCATTGCATTGCTGCTCTTTGTGCTCCTGGCTGGCCGGGGAAGCATTCACAGCCCAGAGGGGAAGGGTGGCTCTTCCCCAGCAACGGTCCACGCTGACCACAACACGGTCTCGTTTTTGTACTGTTCTTGGCCCCGCTGGGACACCTCTCCCACCCTCCACCCTGGCTCTGCTGAGAAGTGAACAGCTTGAACGTGAGGGAACAAGGGGATGTATGTGCCAAGTTTTAAAATGCCCTGAATTCAGAAAAAAGTTCAATTATTTAGGAAAAAAAAAAAATATCAATAAATCAATAAATATTATTATCTCGCCAGGAAGCTGTGAGGTCTGGCCTCCTCTGGGACAGCCCAAGCTCAGTGGTCCCTGTCCTTCTGCTCCGTGGGGGAGTCCCCATTGATGCACTGCCTCAGTACACCCCTCTTCTCGTTCTTGGCTGTCCTGGAAAGGTCGATGGCTGTGTTCTCCGAATCTTTTGCGACGCCAAGCTTGTCGGAGCCCCTCTGGGAACTGGCCTGCTTCCCTTTGAGTTCCTCCTCCTCCTGCTCCACTCGCCAGCCATCTGCCAGCTTCTCTTGGCTCTCCGCCTTCCTGCTCACCTCCATGGATTTTTTGTGCATGCCTTGCAGAGGGGAGAGAGCAAAGCCAAGGGCGCCAGTTGCTTATTTCTGCCTGGGACCGCTTAGCATCACCTCCTGCCCTCCTGCTGCTTCCTTCAGCTCTCGCTTGCATCCCGAGGAAAACTCACGCTAGCTACCAGCCTTTCCTGAGCTGGAGCCCTGCCACCTGCACTCTGCAGCCTGAGAGGATGGCTTGCGGCAGAATTGGTCCGTACCTCCCCTGCAGCGGGGAAGACTTAGAGGGAGAGAGGTGGTGTGACAGCCCATCCCAGCCTGGATTTCGAGTGCCACCTCAGTGTAGGACTGTGTATGAGCAGAGGGTAGCTCTGAGTTAGCATTAACATTATCTTCAGTTTGGGGGGAACGGTGATGACTTCCTAGACGCCCTGCAACTCCCACGCTGGCTGCTAGCACTAGAAAGCTACACCTAACCACCTGTCTGACACGGCAGTAAAAGGTTTTCCCTTTCCCAGCTGTTCTTTGCAAGGAGGGAGTGGAAAAGCCAGGGTGCTTGGCAGCCTGCATACAGCTCATGGCTGAGGCCCCGTTCTTTTCTGGGAAAAGGCGAGGATGGCCATACGAAAGAGGAAGGGCCGTTGGCTCTGCAGCTGCCCCCCAACCCCCCAGCCCCAAGCTCCCACTTACCCAGCAGCCATGGGGCACAGGATCCCACCAGCCCGCTCTTGGCGGAGTTGATGATGGACTCGGGCAGAGGGATGGAGTGCCTCACCATGGCCCCGTAGAGGCCGTACTCGGCCATCACGCTGCTCCGGCCCCAGCACTTCTCCCGCTTCCGCCACTTGGCTCTTCGGTTCTGAAACCAAACCTTCCGGGGTAACAGCCAGGAGAGCACGGAGGGATGGGATTGGGGAGGAGATAGCCCCCACGGTCAGGCGTCCAAGGCCCGTCGGGCACGGGGGAGCGTGCGTGCGGGGCAAAGGGGCAGCCATGGGGATGTGTGGAGGGGTTTGGGTGTGCGAGCGCAGGGTGCAGACACGCAGGTGGCAGCGGCAGGGTGGCCAGGGTGGTGTGTGGGGAGGGGGTTGAGGGAGGGCACACACGTGGGTGTCAGTGAGAGAGGGGAGGAAGAGGGGGAGAGGGAGCACACGTTACACGAGGCTGATCGTGAAACAGGAGGGTGATCCCAGCCAAAGTCACCCTACATTCCGCCTGCCCGCAGGGCCCCTCTGCTGCCTCTGCACAGAGCACCAACTTCTCCAGAAAAAGGGGTCCATAATGCAGTGACCGATGACAGAGGGTGCTCAGGTCCCTCTCCCCACCCCCTTCCTGTGTTCTAAGTCTCAAGGGGTGTAGATACAACCTGGCTGCTGCCCAGACTACCACCCTGTTCTTAAGCCAATGAGCTGCTCCACAGTGGGGCAGGATCAGGCCCTAAAATACCATGTGTCCCTCAAAGGGACAGGCTAGTGAGACACAGCTTGGCCAGGCAGCTCCTGAATCACTCTCAGCTCCTGCCTGAATTGGGTCTCTGGAGGACAGAGCCGAGCTGCCGGCAGTGAGCAGCTGTCGGGGCCAGCTCAGTCCCCTGGTTCTGCATTTCCATTTGGAGCCTGTTCAGTGCCGGAGGATGGAAGCTGAGCCGCC
>NW_009201287.1:6110-6492 GCF_000690835.1 Fulmarus glacialis
GGGGAGACGGGCCTCTGCCACCCACCTCCCTGTATCCTGTCCTCCGGCAGCTCCGTCTTCACGGCCAGCATCTCCCGGGCATAGACATCAGGGTAGTGAGCTTCGTTAAAAGCCTTCTCCAGCTCCTCCAGTTGGTGAGCTGTGAACACCGTCCTGCCGGGAGGAGAGAGCAGCCTGTGACACAGTCCAGACCCTTACGGCAAGCAGTGGGGCTGGTAGCCCCCTCCCCGCTGAGGTTTTCCTCCCCCCACCCTAGCTACAGCCCTTGGCTTTCTTTGCTCCCTTATGGACATCCACCGCGCCAGCCTGGGGACCAGAGGTACAGCGGAAGGCTGGTGGCAGCAGCAGGAGGTGAGAACAGGGACAGCCTTATTCTTGGGCT
>NW_009201288.1:0-8620 GCF_000690835.1 Fulmarus glacialis
TACAACGTGACACGAGTTTACTTTTTACCAGCTGTAAAAGGCAGTGAAGCAGCACAGAAAGAGCATGGTTTGTGCCTGACGTGGCTGTGCTGTCAGTTTGATTATTTCCCTCTTTCTGACACCGCGACTGAACCATTTATTGCAAGAGCACCGGCAGCACTTTCACGCTGCAGGCCAGTTTCAAAGGCTGCTGCTAGCCCAGCCCTCGCAAGCAAACTCTCTAGCCTTGTGTTTGAGGATGCTTGCCTTTGGCTTAGCTGGTCCACTTGCATCTGAGGGTCTTAATGCAGCTTAAAAGCAGCTCTGCTTTTGCTAATGATGTGGTGAGGAGATAACTGCTGGCACGCTACAGTCTGTCCTGTGGTGACTGCAGTAAGCGTTGCTGCAGTTGCCACAGCAGTATCTAACAAGGTATTTTCAGTCCATAGTGTAAGTAGCACTATATATAGATGGTGCAGCTAAGCATTAACTGTTAAAAAGATCTGCCATTGCTAAGTATACAAATGTTTATTAAAAAAAGAAAAAAAAGGAATTTCCTCCCCTCCTCTTAAGTATGAAATATTTTTTGCTGTTGGTGGGCTTTTTGGGGGGGGGTTGTTTGTTTGGGTTTTTTACAGTACAACTATGTATTTCTCACTCTTCTTAGGTGAGATGTCTTACACCATTGCTGTTTAGTTTTTAATCAAGCAAAAATTGTTTCTGCAAGTAGCTTCCATTGAGAAGCTACTAGAAGTGTAACTGTTGCTTGGCAAGTAGCACTCATTTCCTGGATGGACTTCAAACTCAAATGCATCTTCAACACGCTGTGAATGGTCTCTGGCTCTCCTCAGATGGGACGGGCACTAACAAGGGACAACATATCAATGCATAAATGCCATCATCATCTTATACCATTTGTGATGGAGAAGCTCACATGTTCAACGGAAAATGTTTCCCTTTGAACATTTCCTATATAAGTTGGCCACAGAAGAATAATGCTTTACAGTATATAGTTTGATATGTACCTAAGGAATTACACGAGATTATATTCTCTTACAAAAAATCACTTATGCAATATACATTAATGCATTTCTTCTTAAAAACCAAAATCATACAATCATGTGGATATCATGTTCCAGAAACAAGGGGACAGGGTCCCCATCTGAAGTCCAGTAAAGTCAGCTGAAATCTTTTGGCAATCTCCAGTAGGCTCTAACAAGCTTTGCAGTTTTAAGACCGGAGAAGCAGTAGAGGAAGGCAACGCAGGAGTCTATGTGAACTTTCTCATAAACCGGAGTTTTGCATAGGCAATGATAAGGAAGATAACAGTCATGCAGAAGAGAGCCACTATGTTTTCCCACATTGCCCAGTTGGTAGGGGCGATTCCTTGGCTGCACAGGTATGCTTCACCAGAACACCTGTAGAAAGCATGGGGCAGAAGTTGGTATTACTATGTGGTGCAAGCCTTCAGGTAGTTACTTTTATTCCTGTTCCACAAAGATTCTTCTACCCTCAACTCTGCCAAACACGTGACAGAAATAGAGTAACTTCATAACCTATCACTAAAAAAAGCTTAAGGGACAAATCTAGATCCTGGTTCTCATAACTTTTCAGTAGTATCCTAACTGTTGTTTATAAATAGCTGGCAATTTAGGAGTAAACCTCAGAAACACATTAAACCGTGATAAGTACAAAAACATTAGTTTCACACAGCAATCGTTGGAGGTCCATAGCAGGGGTTTGGGGTCCAAAAGCTGTGGAAACAGTGCTCTAGCACTGTTCCCTGCAATAACCTCAGTTTGCCAGCCCTTTAGCACATGTCATGAAATACTTGCATTGCTACAACTTAACCTGTCAATAGTCAGGAGTATTTCAAATGGGGCAGTAGCACTGGGAGATACATACCTTGGCTCTCTGCTGCATCTGCAGGGAGGTTAGTATTTACAAACAAGTTCTGAGGGGCAGGCATGTTTCTGATCACAGGTCTACTGCTTCCCAACAACTTTGTAGCTGTCCACACATTGCATTTCCATTGCTAATTGACCGTGGGTTTGTTTAAGAGAACTGATAAGCCAGGGTTAGGTTATCAAAAACAAAATTTAATTTAGCTCATCTGCCTATTTTTAGAAATAAAGTTTCATCCCTACTTCACTCTTGGGTAATTGTGAAGTTTTACTATATACTCCTAAAATACATTATTTTGGGACATATTATTGAGACTGGCCTGTGAGTGGTTATTCTGTGAATAATATAAAAATTTGAAACAGTCAGACTTCTCTTTAAGCAAGCCATTACAATTCAGGCCCAAGAACCACCATGAGTTAGACTTACATTTCTCCTGATATATCGGGCGGACAACTGTCTGCATCTCCCACCGATACTGTAACATTTGGATTCTTCTCACCACAGAAGTAGAGATCTCTGAACTCATTCACTTGAAGAGCCTAGGGAAAAAAAAAATCAGATTTTTAAAGAGTTAGTGATTTGGAGTGCTAAAACTGAAACACCTCAAAGGAACATGATTATTAGAAGATCACCATTCTTGGAATCTTATGTTTATGGTGCCTTTTTATTTTGAAGCTCTTAATCACTGCCTTTCTGAGGAACTGCTCCAAGTTCTACATGCAGGATGGTTCGGTGTCTGAGTCTTTGGCTTCAAAGTTACATTTCAGTGATTAAGCCATGGGTTTCTGTCTTGCCAGCTGCAAGTCCCTGTTCATCCACTTTTATCTGGGTCAATCTACTGACCCAGAAAACCATGTGGCTGCATGCAGACACCCCAGCACCAGCACACTGAAGCAGATGGCATAGTCAGCCAAGGCAAGAGGGGAAGGGTTCCCTTGCACTGGCATCTTGCGCTAACTGCAGTCTCAGGGGACACTTCCACGTTCAGTGATACCCAGACAGAGGAGGTCTCACACATCTGCCCCCCTCCCTGATCCTACCCTTCTCTTCCACTGCCTGTCAATATGGCTGTGCCCACACCACCCTGCAGCAGCTCCAGCATTCATTTCACTCATTTTAACTCAAAAGTAGGAAACTATTGCTCCCAAATAGGCTTGGCCAGGATGAAGACAGGAGATGGAAGCACAGCTCCCACCTGTGACCAGTGAGTGACCTGCTGTCTACTGTGTTGCCTTACTGTTACTGTGTTTCAAGCAGCTGCACTCTTAGCTTTCTGGTACCCCAGCTCCTTATTATTCAGAAATAGCAGTAAGTCCTATTTCACTTCAGAGGAAGCCACACTGAAGACTGAGACACTCAGGTTAAATCCTTTAACCAGTTAGACAGTCATTAACCTCTGACTGGCCACCCAAACAGCAGTCTCTGGAGAGGCCATAAAATATTTTACTTTATTCTAAACCATAGGGATCAACTATTCAGGCTAGGAATTAGTGCCTCACTGGACAGTTCACTCTGCTGCTGTCCAAGCAGCACTAATTTTGTGGCACAAAGGATTTTTTTGGTCTCTGAGACTTCCACCTCTCACAGAGAGATGAACTTTTGCTTTGTTTTTGGGGTTGGCTAGTTTGTTCTTCTTTTACCATGTTCATGCAAAGAAAGAAACCAAATCTGACTTTTAAGAGACCTTCATTTATACTCAAAACCTCTCCGGGAAGCAGCAGTGTAGCTACATTACTCACAGGAGACCGATGCTACTTTCTACTCACAGTGAGGCCATATCGGGGGATGCTCAGGTACTTGAGCCAGTTCAGCCAGCCCATTACAGAAGGGAGGTTTACTAAGAGGCCTGAAAAGATCTGAAATAGAACAAAAAAGACTAATGAGTCACAACCTCTGTTTACTGCAAACAATGCCATTCCTGCACAGATATTGCAGTTGCCCAGCAGAGGTGCACTGGCATAGATGAACCTGCTACTGCTGTTATGCCTCTGCCTACAGGCATAAGGTTCAAACCTTGCAGCAGTCCCAGCCAGCTGGCCCAACAGCACACCCAAGTACTCCAGCTGAACTGCTTGCAAAGGGGTCAGAAAGGTTTTCTACATCCACATGTGAGCTAAGAAGCATGCATGCTAACAACTTCGTACTCTGGAGGACTGTGTCCTATGGTAGAGCAAGCCAGAGGCTAAAGAAGGATGGATGACTGGGATTGAGGCAGGGAAGAAACAAGAAGGAAACCTTGGGGAGGCTTAAGGGCTGTTACGTTTCAGCTTTCTCCTCTGACCCACATCTTTTATCTGTGCTCTCTCCTGCCTGGAACAAGGTTTGCTCTTTTATTTCTTAGCACAATTGGACTTCATAGCAAAAAATGACGCTTCAGGCTGTGCTTCATCACAAGAGTTTTTGTGCTTACCCTGCTGTCTTTCAGGATGTGCATGTGCCATTCCTTATATACTGTGACTTAACTCAATATACATCAGCTGCCCTTCACTACACATGCACACTTCTTACCCACAGCAAGCATTTGAAGCGATACACTATCACTTAGCTTATTGCAAAAGCAGGTTCAGTTGCAAATCGAAGAATAAGGGATGCGCTGTTGGCTCAGAGTATGTACGCAGACAGCTTCCAGGAATCACCTGACAGAAGGTACTTTCCACTCTACGGTAACTTGATAGGCCTCACGGTCAAGAGGTTTCATCACTAACATTATCTCTTTGAAAAAGAATTCACATCCCTCATCTATGAGTCGCTAAAATTCCTTTCTCTCTCACTTGCTCTCTTCCTTAGAAGTCCTTGAAGAAGAGTATTGAAGTAATTTCTGAAACCCAAGGGCAATACTGAATTAAAATAAAGAGAGGGTATACTCCTGCTAATCCCACTGGGCAACAAAAACGAATGCAATAAAATAATCGATCTAAAGTTTCTTTCAAGACTTTTTCCTTTTAAATGATCTAGTTGATCACTTAGATTTCTAATACTGGAAATGCAAGATTTCCTTTTAAATCAATTTGGGTAAGGACAATTTAAAAAAAGAAAAAACAACACTTTTTTGGGGCACACTTTGCAAAGTTCTGGTGACATCACACCTACTGAATTGCACCTGAGCAATGATTTGATCTTTAGATTACAAGTTGGCAGAAGTACATCTTTGACTATAGTGACAATAAAATCACAGGCATGTGACTGTGTATTCTCAGCCTGCTTAGCGCTGGCTCAACCCAGTCCTCTCAGCCTGTCTCAGCTGCTTCTTCACCTCCACCAAAAGAGCACACACACCCTTATATACTTACAAGCATCAGGACAAAACAAATCGTGATGAGAAGATTGGCCACAGCCACCACATCCATCCCAGCACTGATGGCCAGAGACATGGCTGTGGCAGTGTAGGACACCAGTACCAGGGTCAGCATGAAGAAGAAGAACCGGCCTGCAACAGATTGGTATCCTGTCAAAAAACAGAAACGAAAGAGACCAGTAAACAACCACATTATGAATCCCAGAGCAGTACCCTTGGACTCCTACACAAGACAGGGGAAGCAGGAAGAAAGACCGAATTTGGAGTTGGCAGGAACTATGCATGCTCCAAAGGCCCAAGAAGCATTACTGAAAGATGTGGTCAAGCAGGTCCCTGTCTTAGATTTCTGGTGTCTCTGCCCCTGCCCCAGAGTCCTACGAAGTTATGATGCCAAGCACTTAAATCAGTTGAAGGTTCAACTAGTTTCACGTTAAAGATATAGGAATTAAACTGGCTAAGTCAGAAATCAAATGTGTTGGAAGATGACAGGTTCAACGAAAGCATCAATTCTTTACCAATCATCCAGTAACTGATGCATGAGAATATGATGGCTGGAGCAGTTCTCATGGGCAGCAGATCTCCTATCATCAAGGCCAGGAAGTAGGCAGACACACGGTAATATCCACTGGTGTACTGATGGCTGCGAGGACAGGAAGGAGGGCAGTTGTACAGGTGTAGAGGTTATCTAGGAAGCAGGCTCAGCATGCGTGCCTGGTTTATCCTGATTCAGTTTCTGTTCTCTCTACCACTGACTCCTTGTTGCTTATTTTCTCTGTGCTATCACTTCCCACCCTGTAAAGTAAGGGCTGATCTATCTCACAGGCCCTGCCATCATACTGAGAGCCCTCCGAGGAAAGTGAATGAAAGGATGTGTGACTGCTAAGTAACTTATTGGAAAAAAGCTCCTAAATCTCTTTTCAAAGAGAATGATCCTTAACACAAGAGCATGGGAAAGTATTAGACTGCTATTAACTGGAGCAACACTTCATCCACAGCTAACTCATACAGCTGCTTCCAGGGGAGAAGGAATGATACCCAACAAGGGGGGAACACCTTTAAGACATCAACTTACCTCCAGCTCACAGGGCAATTAAATGTCATTATGATTGTTTTGCTGCTTAATGGAGCTCATGAAAAGATGCTTTAGTTGGTGAGGTGCCAAAATCCCCACTGACAGAGCTGGTAAGCTAAGCTGGTAAGCAGGGCAGACTGGCAAGAAATGCCAAGTGTGGGAGAGATTCATTCCTGAGCAGCTGTTAGGAGCAATATTAAGCTGCTCTGAGCAACCTGTGGGTGGACATGTGCATTCCAGGCACAAATCTCCAATTTCTTCTTTACTGCATAGGATCTGTCTCTTGCCCTTTCATCCCATGAGTTGGAGGCTATTCCAAACTGTATTTTCCACATATATGTATATATACATGTGTGTATATAATATATACATGCATTTACATACATCTACACCCATACAAACACATATACATATATATATATACACACAGACAGAGAGATGCGCTTGATTATTAGGGAGCTCTTGTAAGCCAGCCAGCAGCCCTCTTCATCTGAGCATCCCTTGTGAAGCTTTTCCAAGAACTCTCTCTTCATCTTTGCACAGTCTTACCACTTTAGGATCAACACAAGACAGCATTTCAACCCTGTCAGCAAGAGGGCAGTCAGGGTTCACAGTCTGCAGGATTCACATACAGACTTCAAAAACAGCTATTGCCAAAAGTGGGTAGGAAAAGCACTTCTCAAGCTGTGACACAGCAAGCAAGTAAAAGCATTTTATTTCTCCCCTCCTTCCCCTACCTCTTAGCATTTCAGCTTCCTGCTCCACAGACCAATTTTGCACTACTATTACAATCTGATGTTGCAAGGGAGCAATCAAGTCTTTGGTGGAAATAATTTTGTTTAGCCTGTAAGATACTCCCCCCACCTCACTCCAGGGTATGAGACAGTTTAAGCGCCTCACTACTTACACAAATAGTTTCTTGTCTCTGATAAACAGCTCAATTGCAGAGACACTGGAAAAACACTGGTTTGTGGTGACAAAAAACAAGGATCCAACCCTAGAAGGCAAAACAGAACAGTCAAAAAGTGAGGAAACAGCCTAGATCAACACTGGCAGCCTCAGACATCAACATACCATCAAGTCAGTGCTTTTTTGACTCTGTCCACAGAACGGAGATATTTAATTGTGCTACTGCAGATCTTAGCTGTAAAACCAGGCTTATTCCTTTATCTTCCCTTTCACATCTCCTTTGTACATATGTGCGAGCCTGAGGGAACTGCAGTCCCTTTAGGACCTCCTGCAATACCATGCCGCAGTGCATTGAGGCTTGTGAACCCAACCCTCCTTTGTGGTCCAACTGGATCCCAAGGACTTCCCTGTGGCTGAAACCTGTCTGCTTACAGATAGAAAAATGAGCAAAGCTGTGGCCTTCCAACTTACCGATTCTGAATGCCACTTCGATCCAATTTTACACCAAAAAAGATAGCACCCACAACCAAGGCTAGAATTACGGTCACTGCAATCTAGAAGTGGAAAGAAGAAAGGGACAAGGGAGTCCTTCAGATAAGTAAATAGGGACAAACTTATTATTAAGGCATACGCAGGGTTTAAGATTCACACCTGCCTAAAACTTTGCTGTTGTGAGTCAATGTATACCTATGACACACACAATTAACAGCCTTATGGCAGATTTTCCAAGTTTATCCTCTTCATTTTTCTCCTTCCTCTGATCTTTGGCTGGGAAAGGTTAGTAGAAGCACACTCAAAGAATAACCCAACTTAAAATTTCAAGTGAGGCACAAAATTAACATCACCCTAGAAGCTCCCCAGTGAACCAGAGAATGGAGCATTCCCCCCCACTCCCCAATCGTCAGTGCAGTAGTCCTTGTGCTAAACTAAAATGGAGATTTTTTTCAAAGGCAACAAAGGTAGCTGGGCATCTCACTCCACTTAAATGGCAGTGGCACAGGACTTTCCTGTTTCCCTAGCTGCCTTTGAAAACAAAAGTCTGCCTTACAAACTGCAGATTGCAGGACTGAGAGCAGAGGGATTCTGATACTTTTAGCAATCGTTACTTACTTGTGCAACGGAGGCCTGTGGGTTCCTCATGAGGTTTTTCAGGGAACGCTTGGACACCCAGTACAGCTGGGTGAGGAATCCATTTGCATAGGTAATCTCATGCCCTTGCTTGGATACTCTCTGCTTGCTTCCCCGTCCAAGCTCCACTTTCCCCAGTGCTTCCTTTGTGCTCTGATACAGGCTGGAGTTGAGATACTTCTGGTGCAGCACATCTACCACACTGCTGTCCACGTTATCTTCTGCCACTCCATTTTCACTGCTCACCTCTGAATAAGAAAGATATGGCTTGTGATTCCCCATGAACCTCTACCTTCAGACACGGCCCATGCTCAGCCACTTTGGAGGCTGAA
>NW_009201288.1:8670-19893 GCF_000690835.1 Fulmarus glacialis
ACGCTAACTTGAGTGAGAGGGTTTCACTACAGTTTTAATCGAACGTAGGTAATCTGCCTGGTCTTTGTGGCACAAAAATGGCCATATTCTTAGAAAGAGGCACCAGAAAACTTTTTTTTCACTGAATTTTAGGGAAATCAATGTTTGCTCTGATCCACTTCCCCATCCCCAAAAAGCACCATTATGAAAACTCTTCCCTTCTAATCCTTCAGTCATGGATATGCAACAGCATCCCCAAACAAATATTTCCCAACATTTCACTCACTATATTGTTAGAGAGTTTGTTCTCTAATCTAGTTCCAATCTTTCTCACTGCCCTGTAAATCCATTACTCCTTAGCCTATCTACCCTGTCTTCTCTGCAGCAGCCTCTTATGTGACTGAAGACTTCTGTCTTCCCTCAGCTGTCTCCTGAGACTAAGCAATTCTAGTTTTTCAGTCTTTCCCTCATAGGTTTTGTAAATTACTGATATTTATCACTGCTCTCCTATATTACCAAAGGAAGAAAAAAATCCCTTTTAAAAGTTTTCTGAGCTCTTTAAAGAAGCCCAAAGCCAAGTATATCTAGTAGTAGGAAAAATAAAAAGATAATGAAGTGCCCTTAGACTGGAGGAAACCCAGAGAATAAAAGCTTGCCATCACCACATACAACTTCCCTTCTACACCAGCCAACAGTGGGTTTCTCCTGCACAAGTTACCTTTTCCTGTGTCTTTGCTTGCTGCCACAGCTGTTGAATCAGCATTTATTATATCAAGGAAGAAGTCAGCTGGATTGTTGAAGGGTTCACATTCATATCCTTAAAAAAAACCCAAAAAACACACATGCAACATGTTTGTATTGTACAGAGCGCAGCTTGGAAGGTCAGGTCTAATACTATATCACTCTTCCACAACCCTGTTACAAGAAAACCTCACTGCTTTCCACGAGCATTAGTTTACAGCAGTAGAATGGACAGGATTTAGGAGATGGTGAATCTGAGGTATCTATACAGAGCTTCAAAGTTATTCTCCACTGATTTCAGGTGAGAACAAATCTATAACTTCCTTCTACACAGCTCAGCATGGACAACTCTTGCCTCCTTCCCAGTGCTGTTCAACCACATCCCACTCTGAAGGACACAGTTCCTCAGCAGAGGTTGCTGGATATCTCCTCTACAGCCTCAGATGCTTGCTCTAGAAGCTCAACTCTTGCTTGTGTTTTCTTGGTCACAAGGAAGAAGAAGGACTGTACAAGAGCGGATTCTTATAATATGGTTCTAGCTATGGGATGAGGAGGAAAGGAAAAAAAAAAAAAAAAAGCAAGGATGCTTATTGTATACCATTCCTGGGAGAAAGGAAGTGAGGTGGGATACTAAGAGGAGGAATACAAGTAGTGACATTGGTTAAAACATCTCCCTTAAAGCCAGGGAAAGCTTACAATCCAATGTGTCCATGGCTGCATCTAGACTAGATTGGAAATTCACTCCACATCTCTGTCCTTTATAGTCAGAAACCCTTACCCTGTTTACTTGGAGACAGGGCAGCCACCCAACAGTGCAATTATTAACCCATCTTAAGACACACCATGATTTTGTTCTCTCAGTCGCCCACCTGCATTCAGACTAGAGCAGATTCTTGGATCAGCCCCTACAGATTGCTGCCAATCTGCAGGCTGTGGTTCGAAACCCACCGGGTCTGCCACCTAGGTCTGGCAGATCTACAAGCATCATCTTGTCTGTTGTGCATCATGCTTCTAAATGCCCAAGCGATTCTGGGTTTTTGTCCTGATGCAAGGCAAAACAAAGGCAGGAGAGAGCCATGCTCTGTGTTGTCTGGAAAATTTCATTTTTATCATTTTGATTTTTTCCTGTTCTAACATAACACTGTTCAAACTGTGTATACAGCCTCTACTATCCTAGGATATGCCCGAAACCAGGACACAGCACAGGACTGTTATCCACTGCTAGGGTAAGAATCTACCCACAGATTAAACTTATTAGCCAGTTGCCTTTGCTCTTGGCACAGAAGACTTACCAATAGAACTAAAGTACTCCAGGGCCTGCTTTGCAGGACCGTGGTACAGCACCTTTCCCAAAGCTAGTAATGTCAGACTGTCAAACAGCTTGAATATGGAATAGCGGGGCTGATGGATGGAAAATATGATGGTTCGCCCTCTTCTTGAGAGCCTGAAATAGAAACAAAACATCTCTCAAATACACCACACTTTGCATTTCAGAAAGGTCACGTTAACCCAAGCAAAAAATAAGTATCCAAATCCAAGACAAATACTTGTCAACTTCTCGACCCAGAAAAGCTGTAGTTCCCCCTTCTCTGTCACTGTGTCAGATGCTGCCTGCAAGATCTTCAAGACAGCACCCATCATTACAAGAGACCGTCGTTGCAGTCCAGGTAGATAAAGTACGATGTTGTCTGTAGCTAGCAAAGGTTGAGGCCATAGCTGTGTATAAACCCTCTGTACACGTTTTCTACACCAGGCTTCAACCTGACTAACTGGAACAGTCCTATGCACTCAATGGCAGTACCAGGCTTTACATAGCAGGCTGTGGAAGTCTGGCCAGCTCAGATTTCTCTTAGCTCTTCTGCTGGAGATTTACTCTCTAGAAAAGTCAAAACTAGTTTTCCTTCAGGTTTGTCAAACGCTCTTTCAAGTGCTTTAGCACTGACGCCCAACAAGTATCCTTGCCGATCAAAGACCTCTATCCACAAACAGCAGAGCAAAACCAGACAACATGGTGGTTTTGTTGCCCCAAGCAAAACCAGACAACATGCTACAAACCCAGGAGGAAGGTTAGGAAGTCGTTCTCATTAAATAAGCCTTGTTTGATCCTCTTTGTACCAGAAGACAGTTCATCCCCAAAACATAGGGGGCACTGAGGGTAAACCTGCAGGTGAAGTCTGATCTGAGTTCAAAGCTGTTGCCAGAGTGGAGGAAGAGACTTTGTAATAGACTCAGCTGGAAGGCCAAGAAATTATGATTACAAGGTCTGACCTCCCAGTCCACCCCTCTCTGTGGCAAAAGGAAGCTGTCCAAGCTACATCTGCTTTTTGGGCTCCAATCCAATGCTTGCTGTGGAAGGATTCCCATCAACTTCAAAAGGCTTTGGATAAGACCCAAATAAAGAGTTTACTACCACTTCTGAGTTTTTTTTAAAAAAAAAAAAAAAAAAAAAAAAAAGCAGCACTGTAGCTACTCAGTCATAACAGCATTTCTTTTTTTACTAATGAGCTGACAACAAAATTGCAGCAGAGCCCTGAAGGACTGACTCTTACTTCTTCAAGAGGAAGAGGACTGCATTGGCTGTGCTGGCATCAAGGCCAGTTGTTGGCTCATCCAGAAAAAGGACTGGTGGCTCTGTGATGAGCTCCATCCCAATGTTGGTTCTCTTCCGTTCCCCTCCAGACACTCCCCGGATCAACTCGGTTCCTACCTACAAGCAGAAGAAATCAAGTATTTGCAACAAGACCTGGTCAGTGCATACTCTGGAGTTCAGGGCTCTCCACACCCAGCAGCCCTTTCCATTTTCAAAGTCCCATCAGTGAACTCTAAAGCCAGTAGCAGAGGATGGGTCTGACCCATTGGGAGGGACTGTGTAGCAGTAAGCAGAACCTGATTTTCAGAGGTGCCAGGCACCTTATGACTTCAGGGAACAAGGATGACACTGATGAGGAAGAGCCAGAATGAGGCCACAGCAGGCAGAGGTGGCATTGGTGTTCAGGGATGCCTTTTGCTGGTAGCTCACCTGCTGATCAAGAGTGGGGTAAGTAAAGTAAAAGTAAAGTAAGAGTAAAAATGCTGCTGGGAGGAACAAGCTCTGCACAGAACTTCTCCATCACAGCCCAGCTTTCCATCCGTCACAGCTTTCAGCACTGTAAAAACAATTTCCCTGTCTTGTCCCACAAAGCCAGGAAGTGACTGAGCAGCTTTCCAAGGTGCTATGACTAGGCAACTTTTTCCCCTCTGAACTTATACAACATGCTGAACATGGTCCAAAATCTTCCCCTTTTAGTAGCAAATACACATACCTCTTTCCAAGCTACCTCCTGAGCAGGAGACTGATTTCTTGTGTGCAGTATGATTTAGTCAGGTTCCTGCTTAGCTTAGTCTAGCTGCGCTATGCACGCCATACTGCGCAGAGTCAAGTCGTTCAGTTTCCAGAGGTAGAATGACTTCTGAAAAAGGTATTCTCGCTGCTCACCTTAGCATCAGCCACTTTGCTTAATCCCAGCTCGCTGATTATCTGGGTGACTCGCTCTTCCTTCTCTTTAATGCTGATGGAGCTGGGGAGTCGCAGGGCAGCAGAGAAGTGCAGGTTCTCCCTCACCGTCATTGTGCCCATTACAACATCATCCTGAAAGCAGTACAAATGGACAGTTGGAAAGCCTCCTTCTCAGCTACCTGACTGGGCACCAGAGTCCCTGTAGTGGCAGTTACTGGATAAGCTGTTTGTGGACCTCAGTGGAAACTGCTTCAAAACTTACATGACACAAAATTCAAGGTCACTCAGTAGCAGTCAATGGGAGAATGCAGCTCTGCAGGCACCCAGCCTACACCAAGCACCACCTCAGCCTGCTTTCAGGCTCAGGAGTTCAAGTGCAGACGGTACCATTTTGTACTGCACGTGCATTTTCCTTACCAGCTAAAGGGAGGCAGAGCAGGTAGCTGGTTTTGTAAAGAGTTAAACTTCTGCCAGTCCAGCTGAAGCCAAGGGACATTGGTAGTGCTCGGTGTTCAAGGTAAAGACACTCAGGGAACCACCCAAGTCAGCTCTCTTCCCGGTTACAAGCCATATCTTGCTGTGGTCCAGAGCACCTGCTGAGTTCAGCTGCCAACAAGGTGCTCTCCCCAGCTCCTCACTGGCAGCAGCTCCTCAGAGAAACAAGAGTGTTGCACCGAGATGCTCCTGATTTTTTTCCATGTCTCAACTATCTATAACTCCTGGGCACAGACCTTATTCTAAGGGCTACACCTTTAGAAAAGCTTCAACAGTCATGTGCATTTTGAGTAAGAATCAAATCTATCCAATTGACAAACATCTGGGCAGCCTACACCAACCTGTAACAACCATGAGCCAAACAGAGCTGACGTCAGATCCATCCAGAGCTCCATGCCTCTCCATCACCCCTGCTTTGATATTCGAGCCAATTCTGCACCCCACCATATGATGGGAGAAGCAACACTGGGCAGCTGCTGAGAAACATGCCTGTTAATCAAGCACCTTTCAAATCTAGTGCCCTTTTGGAAGACACGGCCCCTAAGCTGCAGGGCAGCGGATTCTTGCCTGCTTTGGGACTCGTTCCACACCAGACGTAGTTGATCAGCAGCACAAAGGGTGTGCCAGCCAACCATGTTTTGCACTGGAGTTAACAGAGGAAGACTGAACGTGCTGCTGTGCTAGAAGTATGTGACAGTTTACTCAGGGTGTAGTGTTATGATAAACTGGCTTTGCTGCCAAAGCTGGTTTAGGAATTTCCTACCATCACTTCCCTCCCCACACACCCTCAGTCTCTCACCCTAGCCTCTCATTCCCCATCCTCAGATCCACCAGTACAACTGTTGTGTCACCACACTGGAAACTAAACTTCGAATTTAAGCTACCTTAATACCAAATGTAACA
The DNA here is from genome assembly GCF_000690835.1 of Fulmarus glacialis. Taxonomy (NCBI): domain Eukaryota; kingdom Metazoa; phylum Chordata; class Aves; order Procellariiformes; family Procellariidae; genus Fulmarus; species Fulmarus glacialis. Next base: position 14,285 of record NW_009201288.1, read on the forward strand.
AACTGTGGCATAACATCCTCACTTGCAAGGCATAAGTGGAGAGACCACTAGCAGTTTTATAGGGATAACACATGACTTAGCACATCTATATGCTCATCTGCATAAAACTGACCCTATAAGTATGTATGTATTTATGTATTTAGGCCTTAAGTGTTGTTCATAGTCTTTGGGCCTTCTTCATTGATCTAGGGAGTACTGCATAGGGGTTGGAGGGGAGAGAGACCATTTAATGTCTCACCTAGTGGCCTATCATTCTAAAGTTAAGTTTGGTTGCTTTGGACATTTGAGAGACAAATGTCTTAAACTGGGACCACTTGCCAGAAACTTCCTGGCCACTCATGAAACACTGAGGATTTGGGGATCTTTGACCTGCAGGATCAAGACACAGCATCAGTCACATGCATTCTCCTAGAGCCCCCCAGCTGGCAGCTTTCAGAAAAGCTGCGTATTTCACGTCTGCCTGCAGTCAGAAGCCTGGATGGTTTCCAGATTCGGCTGCTCATATGGCTGCCAAGAATCCCCTTTTCCTCAGCTCCCCCAGGGCTTTGAGGGTCCAGGCCTCCACCCACTTCCGCAGATTCAGCCGGCTTTTCCTGTCTCCGGGTGGAACGAAGCTCTGTCCCAGCCAGCCAGAATCAGAGGAAGAACAGCAGGGATCTATTTACTTCCTAGAATTATTGTCTGATAGCTTGAAGGTACTTCTGCCAGCTAGAACTGCTTCTGATTTTTACAAGAGATTTTGGGTGTTGTGGGTTTTTTCCTCACCTTTTTATTTTTTTGTAAACCCTTGCTAGTACTTCAGGGCAGAGCCCAAAGAACAAGCCACAGTAGCCCAGTGGTTTGGGCATCCATGTGGCTTTGGGAAGACAAACGGTTTGATCCTCTTGTCTTCCATATCCCAGAAAAATACTAAATACTGTAACATCTGAGTTATCAAATAAGAACTCTGTAGGGATCATTGAAAATTACCTAACCTAGTAGCTCATGCTTTGCTCATCTTATGCGGTCTTCCCTCCCAAGGGCTCCCAGGCCTCCACTGAAGGCAGTTACTCACCTGCACAACATATCCTGAGATGCACTTGAAATTTGGAGGTTGTGGGATGCCATCTATAAGCACTTCTCCAGACAGGCCTGCTGGGTCCTTTCTGGCAGCCAGCACATCTAGGAGACTTCAGACAAACACCAGGCATTAGGTTTTGCCGTAACAGCTGCTTTTCCCTTTGACTGGACAAGTTCCCCCAGTCAGGACTGCAGTTACAGCCTGCTCACGGCATGCTGCAAACCAAAGGGCACAGAAAGGGGCTTCCTCTACTCTGGCGGCTTTAGCTCTTTGTACAGAAAGCTCTGTGTAGATACAGGTTTTCCCAGCACAAGGTGTGCCACAGCAGTATGGTAGTGTACAGACCCTCACAATTCACAGCAGCCAACCCCCTACAGACATAAACTCAGTCTCTGTATTAACAGCTAACCTCAAACGCACACAGACAGAAGCACCCTGCCGAGCAGTCCGCTCTCCAGCCAGGGGAGCATAGAAGTAACTACTTTGATCAAGGAAATTAATCCAAATGGGTATAAACAAGACTAGAGTTAAGATTAATTCTATAAAGTAATTTTGTTTTAACGTATCACTGGACTCTCCTTACTGCCAATGCCGAGGCCAGCCTGTCTGCTAGTTAAGTAAACACCGCCCTGATGAAGCGCTTGCTCTTGAAAACATCCTGATTAGCAAGCAGTCTCCTTAGAAGGGGAAATCAAGGGTCACCACAAAGACACACCTGTGTGAACAATGGCCGTATTCGCCAGTCTCTGACATTCTCAAAGGCAGAAAGTGACAATGGGCTCTCTTACCATGGTTATACAGTAGAGAAAACAGCATCAGCACTGCCTGGAGATAGTCTGCATAGTATTTCTCTGTGCTTGCATCCAAAGAATTCAAGCACATGTGCACCCTCACCACCAGGCCACAGCCAAGTTGGGGTGAGGATCCAAAGCATCCCACAGACTGACATTACACCATATTCCTGTCAGTCGTCAGAGAGGGGTTTGGCCTAGCATCTTCAAGGAAGTCTTGCTGCAGTAACTTCACAGGGTACAACATCCCTCCTGCCCCCAAAGGAGCTTGCCCCGCTCCCCACCCCATGGCAGGTCTAGGACAGAACCTACACCTGAGCTCCAGTCACCCCAGTTCAGCCTGGTATCTTAACTCAGGCCACCACCAAAGGTGACTGCAGTAATACAGACCACCAATTGGAGCAGATGAGGAACGTGACATCGCTGCAGGGCAAGAACTCCAGCAAAGCCGACAGCAGAGGACCACGAGGTCAGACTCCATCACCAGATTTCTCACAGGCATACAAAGGTCTGAGCCTGCAGATCCCTCACATCCTTCCCCAACCCTCAGAGTCCCAAATCCTTTTTGCACAGCTGACTGTCCATTTGAAGGAGCAGAAGAAAGTACTCACGAAGATTTACCGCTCCCTGTTGGCCCCAGGATAGCATTCAAGCCTGGCTTCATAATGCCACTGGAAGAAGGAAAGAGTTATTTCCAAATGGAGGACTGTTCACATGCAGCTCATAGCAGAGGTAAGGTGTGAACAAAATGCTGTTGAAAGGAAAACTTAGAGATTATTAAAAACGTCTCCTTATATCTGAAGTCAATAAGCATTTTTCCTTTCTTGTCCCAGACTGCCAGTCAGAACAGAACCAGAGCTGGACATAAAAAGCAGTCTGCAAAAGACAGAAATTAAGTGTCTTCCCTGCTGAGCTGGGTCTTGAAAAGAATAAGCAACTGCTCTCTGCTGCTCATTTCCTCCCACCACAGCTTGAACCATAGTTAAGGGAACCCTCAGATCTTCTGGCAGAAGAATTCACACAAGTTTGATCCTAATTTGCTCAGATCAATAACTGAAACTGCTCCAGCTATATCCCGGCTATTTTGCCTAAAAGCAAATTAGAAAGTGCTCACATGAACTGCAGACTGGCAGGAGGATAGTCACTTCTTTACCAGCACAGCTGGATCTGGAAGGTGACATTGGGGTCACCAATTCACAGTAGCAGATTAATTCCTACCCTCTGATATTTTATTTAAGCAAGAACTTACTAAACATTATGAAGGATCTTCTTTTCCACAGTTTTCCGTTTACATAGGAATCCACTGGACTGCTTAACGGAGTACTGGATGTTATGGAAACTCACAACAGAGCCCCGAGGGGATCGGAGTGACTCTTGTGTTGGAAGAGAACGTTGGAAATTGCCCGCTCCTTCCTCTTCTCCAACAGAAATAATGCTGTGATCAAATGTGTCTGCCATCATGTCCTTGTTACACAGGTCAAGCTCCACTGCATGGAGTTTTTTGAGGTCACTGTTGTTTTGAGCAGTTCCCATCTGTTGAGACAAAGAACACAAAAATATGCAGGGAAGGAGACACGCAAGCAAAGATTTCTGCAGAAAGTGTCTTGGAAAAGCAAGTTCACACACACCACACCAATCCTTACACGTGCCAAGTTTCCAAAAGGATGGACATCTGCACTGGAAGACATCCAGTAGTACCCAAAGGCACAGAAACCCACAGATTTAGAACAATACACATAGCCTTTAAGAACGAGACATGTATGTTCTTGCAGTGATGAACTCAAAGAACATCTAATGCGGTGAAAACCAAGCCCATCTGTGATGGTCACCATCTTGCTCAACACACCGGGGACCACAAATGCAAGCTGCTACCGCTTAAGCTAGAGACTCAGGCTCCCCTCCGTCAGGTATAACATGCTTACCTCCCCTCACACCCCCACAGAGCCAGCAGAGAAACCTGTTGATGAACCTGTATGAAGAACCACAAGAAGAGAAACAGTTGTGCTTATGAAAATGAAGGCCAGTCACATGCACCTTGTTTGCTGGCACAAGTTTGTTTCAGAGATACCACTGTGATTAAAATAGCAATTACACATGTTGCTTCTCATGTTTCAGTCACACCGGTATCAAGAAACTTCACAACTACAAATAGGAAGAGAAATTTGGATCTGTAGTGTAAGCACCATTTACCCTGAAGAACAGTAGGAGTTCCCCCTCCCACAGGGAGACATCTGGGACATCCCACAGTAAGGAAAAACATGGCAAAAACCGGTACATTAAGGAAAATTAAATATGGTATCTATTTGTAATGACAAAGTTATAAAGCATTCTTGTTCAAGCAGATAAGCTGCCTCTGTAGCTCAGGACAGGAGCACCTGAAAGGGAGGACATGTGAACAGCAAAGGGAAGGAACTGTTCTCCCTGTCCATGCATCGGGGCCTATGTAGTAGGAAATATATCAATATGGGTATAACTATTAATACTGATTTACTTATTAGTCACAGCAGCAGAGTTCTTTTATCAAGGGGCTACTTCCCTTTCTGTTGCTGTAACTGATGGAGATGAAGTTTGGATCCCTTCACTCATTAAAAAAAAAGAAAAAGTTTAAAGTTCTTGCCTTGACGTTGCATGTGAAGAACTTGGAAACCCTGCAGTCCCCAAGTTCTGCAGCCTGTGCAAGGCCTGGGCATAACTTATACCCTGCCTTTTAGCCAGGTGCCCTCGCAGCCGTAAACCTTCCTGTCCCCCTTCCAGGGAACTACAGCAAGGAAGAGAAGAATTACTTCATGGCCCTTCCAGAAACTGGACACAACAGGTTAGACTAATCATTTACTTCCCTTCTAGCTGCTGGCATGACGGTGTTTGTTGGAAACCTAGAAATTTACTGTGATGTTGCATAAAGCCAAGGCAGTCACCAGGCTAACTAAGAGAGCAAGGAGAGAGAACTGTCCACAAAGACATCCATTGCTCGTTACTTGAGTTTTGCAGGAAGGTAGATGTATCCCACCAATCACCCTTTTCCCACCATCTGCACTTCTTTCCTCCCAGGACTGGGAGGGTGATAACCAGTAGGACCAACAATATCCACCACTGCAGAAGTAGTGGATTTCTCAGGGAGAGGGATGGTCATACTTTTAAGAAACTGGAACTACTAGAGCCAGATTTAAAGAAACAGGAATTGTCCTTTCCTCTCTGCCTCTTCCTATCACTTAAAGCTCAAGAAGTTGCACTAGTTTTTTCTCCCGTATAAGTAAAATAAAGGCGGTGGGGAGAAGGAAGGGTTGTTTAGCTTGGACACATCCTGAACTCTAAGGCTGGTCACCCCTGAGAAAGCCTTGCTTATGGGAAACAAGAAAGATTATGCTGGTTACATCAGCAAGGAAAGGCTTATATGCTTGAAAGGTTGCACAACAGATCAGAAGAAAAAAAAGTCAGGATGACAGTGACACCAGGGACAAAGACCTGGTTAGACTTTTGAACATTTGACTGTCTTGTATACCTGACATCTGTTCTGGATAGGTTCTGTAGTTTATTACACCGTGAACCATTTTACACACAGGTTTTTGCAAAGCTACTGATTAGCACTGGCAAGATAAACCACTGCTGCGGGTATGTGCAAGGATGACAGGAGGATGAGAAAAGCTTAGCAGAGGCTACAGGTAGGACCAGGCAGCAGCAGCACCTCACAAGCAGTGCCCCTCCAGCCTCCCACCCTCGCCCCACGGGCCGGTTCCGCTACTAAGCCGGAGCCGCGAACC
>NW_009201289.1:0-247 GCF_000690835.1 Fulmarus glacialis
CGGCTGCCTGCCACCCGCGGGGACGTGTGACGTGGGCTGTGCAGCGCTGCCCTAGGCTGGCATCCTCACTGCTGGGCTCCGAGTGCGGGGGTTCATGAGTCAAAGAGCAAATTACTGAACTGGAATGGGGACCGGAGCTCCTGGTCTCAGAGACGGTTTGCTGTTTCAGGTTCCTTGCGCTCCCGGGTGAAAGCGGAGGCAGAGCTCGGCAGTTTGGGTGCTGGCTGGGGGCCTAGGGTTGGGGATG
>NW_009201289.1:292-6045 GCF_000690835.1 Fulmarus glacialis
TTTTCTCAAGCTGCCATCAATAAAAAGGTGATGAAAATATTTCTCTTTTCTCCATAGAGCGCTGGAAGATGGTGAGGGCTTACGAGATGCTGAGTTAATTGCTTAGTGCCGGATGCGCGGGTCCCTGGGAGCACTAGGACTGGACCCGGTGAGAGCGGCCGTGCTGTAGCTCAGACAGACACAGACACTGAGCATCCATGGGCTGCCCCTTCTGCACTTGCTGTGTCCTCTGAGCAGCCTCTACAGCTGCTCCCTCTTACAATAAGATAGTTAATAGTCTTGCATAATTCATGCTTACAAGTTGTACGCACTTGGTGATAAAAGGAGCTGATGTTTAATTTACAGACGTGGGGCTTCATATAGGTCTTAACAACTCTATGCACAATAGCTGTTCACCCTTTCCTCCTCTCTGTTTGCATTTGGGAAGGTGGGCAGCAGTCTGCCCGGTGTTTCCATACGCAGGGGAGCGCATGGCTTGCCCACAGCTCGTTCCTCTGTAGTCTCCTGAGCCTGTCACGGGTGCTGCCAACCCTCAGGAGGATGCAGTGGGAGAATTGCACTGTAATGCAGAAGCAAGACAGGAAAATCTTCAGCCTTATTGCTCCACTTTTCTCTTTCCTTTTAATGCTCTCAAAACCCAACTGCTGCATGAAAGGAAGGCAGCCTGGAGCGCTGAGCCTGGCTTTGCATTGCTGGGAGTCTGCGAAGCGAGGCTCTGCTCCAGACGGGCGCTCTCTGGATGCATATGCATGTGTTCTGGCTGCCCTTGCTTAGGGCGCTCTCGGTGCAAACTGCGGCCGAGTCCGAGGCTTCCAGATGTTTGTCCCGTGGTGATGTCTAAGGCTTGCAGGGACAAAGAAAATGTCCACCAAGGACCACCAAGGGAGGGGCTTTTAAACTAGCGTAACAGCTCAGCTGCCCCCTGTTTAAGCCTATCTGAGCAGGAGAAGGGTAAGACCTGCGATTCTTTCCTATCAGCCGAACGCACAAGATTCAGTGGCCAGCAAGAAGCAGATGGCTTGCTATTTCTGTGCCCTTTCACTTGATTGCTGCAGGTCTGGGAGGGAGGTACAGCTGCTCCAGTAGTGTGGCAGACCGTCTCCACTTATCTTGCGGTGTTATGCCTCAATGATGTCAGATGGTCTCTTTACATTGCGTATGTATTCAGACTAAGCAAATCGCAGTGTTTTTTCCATGAAAATTTAATGATGAAAGATGACACTATAAGTGATTTTTTTTTTTCTTTGTTTCTTTAAACAATTGTTTCATTTGCTGTATAACCTTCACACTAATGGTAATAATCTTTCCTTGCTGTGGCTCAGGAGAACAGATGTGCCTTCTGAATTTATTTTTTTTACCTGGACAGAATCTTCTTTTTTTTTTTAACAGCTCTGATTACTTGCTTTGCAATGCTGTGACCTATATTCAAGGTGAAATTTGTGATAAATATTTGCTTTGGGGAGGGAGGCACAACCATGTTTTTGAGAAGATTAAGGCCTGTCAGGCAGCAACCCTCATTTCAATTAGATGTCAAAATGCAAATCATCCAGGCTTCCGAGTATGTCAAGGTGAGAGTAGAAAGGACTCTAATCCATTCTGAGATTAACTTGAAATCCTCGTGCGCTTTAATTGTTCTTGGTCAATTATGCTGGTGAGGAATGGTGTGGGGATAGTTGTGCAGGAAAACCTTTCAATGATACTTTTGTCATGCGTTAAAAGGCTTGCTGGCTGCATGTAGTACTTGCTCGCTCAGAGGACTATCATCCCCCCAAATGATAGAAAAATGACTCTGAAAGTTGCAGCTGTAATGATGGCTCCCCTGATTTTAATAGCTCGATTATTATTTATTCATTTTTGCATGGGGTATTAGCCAGTAAGAGTGCGTGAGCCGGGCTGCAGTGTGCCCAACGCAGGGGCACAGGCTGCGCTTTTGGGTTAGCATCCCTGTGTCATATCTGGGAGACATGTGGGGGCACCGTCACCCCTCCAACCCCTCCTGCATTGCCCTGGGGTGCCCTGGCCACTGGAGGTGCAGCGGGGTACGCAGCGTGAGGCCGTGGGACGGCTGTAGAGGGTGTCCCGTGCTCTAAATGTTCCCGTCTGCCTGATGATGCTGCTGGCTCCACGTGTTTTGACCAGAAAAGCAATGGTAACAACAAAACCCAAAAGGTATTTAAGGCTGGTGTTGTGGAGGTGTATCCTGGTTTGGGCATCGTGGCCAGCAGGGTTTGTCTGGGTTGCCTCTCGGTGCTTTTGATTAAATCAGCTTCTTTCATGGGGGATCTTAAAAACCAGGCACTTTCTCAAAGCAAGTGAAAAAGTCCAGCAAAGACAGGTGCAACATGGGTGCCATGGCCAGACCTCCCCAGGCGACCCGTGGGACCAGCCAGCCCTGCGTGACCGACCCTGGTCCCTGTCCCGGCCAAGAGCCAGGGTTGCCATGGAAAGGCGGGGGAGCTCGTTGCGGGATGGCAGGGCATGGGAGCAGCCCCCCAGGGCTGGTGGCAGCTCCGCTGGATGCCCCATGGCTCAGATGGGGCAGCGATGCTGAGAGGGGCCACAGCCAGAAGTTGCTGAGCATCAGCATCACTAAATAGCAGGACTGGGGGGTTTCCCCACGATGCTGGTGCCTTTGGGAGAGATGGTGCCTGGAACCGAGAGCACAGCTTGCTAAAGCAGAAAGGAGCACGTTAACCCCAGGACTTCGGGGTAGGAGGGAGGAATTGCTTACATGGATGCTTGGTATGGAGCGGGCAGGTTCTTGGGAGGCTTTTCTTCCCTTTGCTGGCTTTGAAAGGGTGAATGAGAGAGCTCAGGTGGTGGGAAGATTGTGAGATATTTTCTTACCTTCTGCTTGAAGAGATAAGTTACAGTTTTACAAAATGTAAGGTAAATGAAAGATAATGTTTCTACTCGTCAGTCTTTCTCCTTTTCATATATCTGCTTCTCCTTCTGGCTTCTCAGCAAATGTTAATGAAAAAATTGGGGGTGAGAACCAGCAAAAAACAACTTGGCCCTGTTGAAACCATGTGTACAAGGTCGTAGCTGTTTATGTAGCAAATCTCACAGGACTTGAAAAATGTCCTTGGTGTCATCTTGTGCAATTTATCATGGGTGTTTATGGAGTCACAGCGCTACTTTGCACCAGAGATGGCAACCATACGCTATGGTTGTACATCGTGCCTCTTTTTGTACCCAGCTTGGATGACTAAGATTTGTAGATAAAAGGCTCATAACTTCAAAGAAAAAATAGCAAAAATGTGAATTATGCTGCTATTTTCATAGCAAAACACTTAATTATGGTCGTGTGCAGACTTTGCACTAGAAGAACTGCTGTAGACAGAGAAGATCTATAAATGTCCATGTTTTTGGGAGCTGGACCTTGCCTGAAGGGCATTCAGAGCACGCCACATCCCCCCCTTCCCGGGGGACTGAGCAGCCAGCAAGTCCCCTGTGGCTGGCAGGCTTCCCCCAGCCCTGCAGGGTCGGGGGTGTTTTTGCAAGGCAGACCTGGGCATCACAGGCATGGTAGCTGCTGGGAGTCGGGGACTGAGCCGAGGTTGGAAGAACTGCCAACGGGGAGGCAGAGGCAAGGAACAACTTTCTGCATCACGCGGGCTGCTGCTGAATCACTGTTTACGCTGTTTCTGTACCTGCTGACTTGATGCATGGAAACAGGGTACCTCTATTTTTAGTTCTTGTGCATTCATGCACACACACACTGAAATTATACTTTTTATGATGGGAGCAGTTTCTTGCCTACACGGGGGAAGTTTTTCAGAGTTGTGGCACAGTAACAATTCCCAATTTCTTCCCTACCTAACATCATCTGTACAAGGAGAGGGTGGGGGAGAGCTGCTTGCTCTGTGTAGTAGTAAAGTAGCGTGGGATGGACCCGAGTGCCTCAGAGCTGCCTCTCCCGTCGGTGCTGTCCAGCCGCGGTCCTGCCCCCGCTGCTTTCCGGCACCGGAATTGCAGCTGCCAAATTTTATTCCATATCCTGCTGGCTTCCTTTACCCTCTCCTTTAGAGCTGATTTGGTACCTAAATGTGATCTATCAACTATTGCAGCAGGACCAGGGTGTTTTGGTTTGTTGCTGTCAGTTTTTACTCCCCTGTGGTTTCCTTTGCCTGTCTCGTTGCTCCTTGATGCTGGTGCAACAACATTGAGCTCTATCAGCAGAGGAGCAGGTCTCAAGATGAAACCAGCACATTTGTGTTGGCAGGAGTTGTGTGTTGGCTGTTACCTGCTGCTGCAGTTAATTGTGTTGTGAAAACAGGCGCCGTTTTTGCATACGAGCTGGGACATCGAGGTGAGGGAAAACAGTGACTCGTCAGTGGCAAAAAATCACATAGTTTTCACTGGGGCCAAGATCTGGTTTACTTTGTTAATGCTGCACAGAGCAGGAGTGCAAAGGTGGTTGCTGGTGGAATATTCCAGTGAAAACAAGGCTTTCTCATCCTAGTGTATTGGGATTGACAGTGGCATTTTGGGAAGAGGAAAAAATGAAAAGTAAGTGCTCTGCTTTTAAAGGAGACTGTCACCCGTGTGACAGCAGCTCTGTGGCACTCTCTTTCCCCGGGGTCTCTGTAGCTTTGGTTTCTGGAAAGTCTGGTTGCTAAACTGCTGTCTCCCGGCAGGTCTCCTGTCCTAAACCACTTGCAGCAGACCCTGTGGCAATCTTGCTTTCCTTACCCACCTTGTTCAGAGTGTCGATATCCAGAAACTAGCATTGCCTCCAAATTCAGATCTGTTTCTCAAATAACCATTTAACTGTGCTGTGAGAGTTTGGGCAGGCCGGAGAGAATGACTTAGTCATTCTGGTACTTGCTCTGGCCCAGCGATGCCTGATGTCTTTTGGCTCCTTTGCTGCCCTTCGTCATTACAGTGCCTTGGCACCCACACCCGGGAGAGCGCAGCGTCCTTGTGAAACCCTCGCTGGGCGAGTTCCTCTCTTCATCTGAGGGATATCAGGAATGAAGCAGTTGCTTGCAGTGCTGCAGAAGACAGTTTTCTGCCTCTGGAGCCACACACGGACCTGGTGCATGTTTGCTCCTCACTGCACACGTAGCCCCGGCTTTTTCCCGGTATGAAGAAGCCTGCTGAATTGTTTTGAAACTTCACAGCAGGAAAGAGTTTTGTTTCTTGTACTCCATTGTGTTTGCCAGCCCAACTTGTGAGCTGTTTGCCAGAAGTGCACGCATGGGTATAAATGCATTGGCTTCACATGGACTGGTTTTCCATGCGTTTGCGGCTGGCCTGTGGAGGGGCATCACCAGTCCGTGCTGGAAACCTCCCGTGGCAAAAAGGGGGAGAAGGGGAAGAGGGGAGCTGAGGAGAGGTGGAAGGAAGGTGTTGATGTTGAAGGAGAAGCACCGTTTGCTTCTGCTTCACCTGCCTGCAAAGAGATGAGGAGGGCCTCCGGGCTGTGCCAGGACGCTTCCCCCAGCAGCTGGGAATAAGGTAGAGCAAGGGATCAGTGCATCCCAAGGATGGGATAGTGCTACCCAGGGGTATGGTGGGTATGGGTACAGTGGGTACTGAGTGGGAACCCACCCAAATCCCTGGCCTGGGAGTTGGAATGTGGTGCCTTGTACCTGATGCTCTTGGTGCTGTGATGCTGGCGTGGAGGGACATGTTGGGGAGAGGAGGTTGCCTTGGTCTCGTCCTTGCAGTCAGCCCATCACTCGGGATGCGGCGCTGATGAGCAAGCCCCTCTAGTTCTACTTGGAAGAGGCCTGGGACACTCCTTG
>NW_009201289.1:6055-118009 GCF_000690835.1 Fulmarus glacialis
GCTGCCCAGGACGAGGCAGAGCACACCTCGGGTGCGCCGGGCTCCTGTTTGGAGGGCCCATGTGTGGTGCTGTCGGTTTAGGTGTTTTCCTTTTATTTCAGAGAGAAACCAATTGGGAAAGGCATGTTCTTCTGTCCACGCTGCAAACAACCCTGTGGTTGCCTTCTCTTCTTTCTTAGAGAGCACCAGTGATCTTATTAATTATCTCCTTAGAGGAGCAGGCTTAGAGGTCTATTATCAAGTTTATATTGAAAAGCCTATTTGCTAGATGGGTATTCCTAAGCTTTTTAGAGACAGATCCACAGTACCTCTCTGTTTCAGGGAGGGGGAAACACTGAAGGTTTGGGCACTTAGTGTCCTTTTCTTCTGGACCCCAAACTGAGATGCAAATCTTTTCTCTCCAAAGATGTTTAAAGCCAAGCATCTTGAGGCTGAAGAAGTATGCAAAGAGCCCCAGCTGTCCCTGAGTCTCCTGTATCCAGGATTATTCAGAGATTTGCAAATTAGAAGGGACTGAAAGCAGTTGTCTTGAGCTTCAGTGGAAAAGTATTTGATGGTATGTGGTTATCTTGCAGATAACTTCCCAGGCATCATCCTACATTGGTGATACTTTTCCACCACCGATGCTATTGGTGGCCAGGGCTCTCTGCTTGGCTCATAGCCACCCTCTTATTTAAGGCACAGAGAAACCAACGCAAGGGGAAGAGAGGCCGGGCACAACCTGTGTGGGGAAGGTGTTCCCGAATCAGTGCTGTGCTCCAGCTCTTTCAAAAACCTCGGGACATGCCAGCGGCTGTACTGGGGATGCTCTGGTGCTTGACACGGGCTATGTGGTGTCTCGTCAGACACCTGTGTGGAGGGCTCGTGGGTCAGTACCTCGTTACAGCGAATCCATGTGTCTGGCTTGCCTTTTTGCTCTCTAATTGCCGCCTCCTTGCTTCCTATCTGCATCCAGTAAGCAAGCTGCCGTGATAGTTAATTACTCTTCTGGGTTGAGTGCTGTATTATAGTCTGTTCTGTCAATACTAATTGTTTTATAGAAATATGAAGTACCACTTTGCCTTCTCTCCAAGGACTTTGAGATGTGATGTGGGCTTTAATGATACCATTTGCCCTTTTGTCCAGCGTGAGCAGGAAAACATGATCTCCCATTTGCAATGGGCACTTAGGATTATCTTTTGGAGAGCTGCGAGCACTCTGCTTTTGGGGTCTGTTCCTGTGCCTTTCCAATAAATCTCTTTACCTGCCCTGGCACCGGGCCGGCCATGTGTATATAACTAACCAATCGCAACCCAAGATCAGAGCAATGATTATCATTTGTCCTGGTGAATCCAGGCAATCCTTCCTTACACAGTTCCCTTCCTGGGTGGGGTTCCTTTTTGCTTTTCAACCTTGGGTTTATTAAATAGGTTGTGCAAAAGAATAAGTAAATAAGAAGAGGTTGTAGGCATCTCCTGAGAGTGCACATAGTAGCATGTAAGGATATCACGTAAGGAAAAGTCCCCTCCTCAGCCATGAAGAATGTCAGCCCTTGGCATTCAAAGGTATCTCTGCTTGCGCTGGCTCCGGTGGTCAAGGTGGGCATCCACTGGTGATGGTTCTTTGCAAGGTGATTTATAATTTTGGATGTATTTTTATTGCTCTGGAGTAAACACCAGATAAACCAACATTCATTCATAATTAAAGAAAGGTAAGTTAAAATGTGCCCCGCGTGTGTTCAGCTTCAGGTTATGCGGTGTGTTTATAGTGACTAATGTTTTGGGGCTGTGCTCTGGTTCTCTTTGCCTCGCTGGAGGTTTTGCTGTTAGCTTTTGTTGTTAGCAGTATGGCACAGAGCAGGATGAACTCCCAGGTGAGCACTCGAGATCTGTGCTAGCTGTTGTGCAGAGATGAAATAGGAGAGCAGGGAAGGGCTCAGTAGGAAAGGCCCTGCCACTGGGATGCTCTAGACCTGATCCTGACCGCTTTGCGTGACCATAGCTTCCTGCAGAAGCCTCAAAAATGAGATACGGGTGTGTCTGAGGTGCTGGTGTGATTTTAATGGAGATGGGGAGGGTTTGTTGGCAGAAGGATGGTTGGCAGAGTCACGTTCCCCCGTGGGGCAGGGAGGATGAGAGGTGTCTTAGCCCTCCACAGCGTAGCACCTGCCCGCTTGACACAGCTGCAGGTGCACGCCTTGGCACTTAGATCAAGGCTTCATCTGCTCTCAGCCGGTTACACTGGGCAAAAGAAGACGGGCTGTGCAGGAGGAGGGCCGGACGCAAGGTTTGATGGTATTCCTCTGCCTTCCCAGGGGATTCACAGAGCAGAACCATACTTAATTAGACTTGCTTTCAGAAGATAGTCCAGCTTCTGTTGCTATCAACACTTTTCAACAGCAAGCACAGGAGGGCAAGCAGCGGTGGAGGTACTGCAGACCCGTAGGGCCAGAAATACTCCGAGACTGAGAACTGGGAAGAGGAGGGCTGGTCCATGAGTTGAACGGTGCCAGACAACTGCCGGCTACTCCCACCGGCATGCCACGGTGCTGGACTGCTGGACATCCTCGGTGCATCCCTGTCAGGCTGAGGAATCTTTGCTGAAGTCTGAAACTGCTGTACGCAGCGTGAGATTACATGGCCGTCAATGCAAGCCATGAACTGGGAGATGACACAGCTTTTTCTCTGGAGGAGGGGGTTTTTTGCATATCGTGTGGGATTTATAAACAAAACTTCCTCCAGTATGGGCTGAACCTTTCCTTTATCCCATTAAAATACAGGGTAGGGGGGAAATTAGCTTTTTAGACTTGGTGTCTATCCTCTTCATCCATGTTGAGGGCAGGATGTTTTTGTGACCAGAGATTTGTAGCTTGGTTTGGAGTTCCCGTACAAGGACTTCCCATCCCAGCGGAGCACTCGCAGTGACTTCTCTGCTGTTTTTCTCTGCAAGCATTCGGTAAAGTTTGAGGTACTGCTGCCGTCACCTGCAGAAAACCCTGTTCCATGACCTTAAAATGCATCCCAATTTCAAACCTGTTCCATCAGGGGCTTGAGTAAGCCTGTGCTGGTGTCCCTTCTGTCATATCAGCCAGGCTTGTTGAAGGCAGCATGTAAAATAGTCTCTGAAAACAGTTTTCTGATCTCAGCCACAAATCTGATTATGGTTACATTAGGGAATGGAAGTGTAAGAAGCTGGGTTGTTGCTTTAAATTTTAGCATTAAAGGTCAAGTTCAGTTGATTTTTAATCCTTTGGCAGCAGCAGCGTCCTATCTCGTACACCTGCAACTTCATGCGTGTCTACCAAGACGTAGGCAGGAGCTTAGAGATCGGGCACCAGCAAGGCCAGGCTTTGCTTCTGGGACTTTTCTGGGGAAAAGAGAGAGGAATGTCTCGGTTCCCAGTTTACTTTAAGACAAGAGCCTGGAGCCGCTGTCGCTCAGCGGGACCCGGTGCTGCTGCTTTTGTGCCTGCCGTCAGCGGGATGCTGGGGAGCCCCAGCGCTGTGCACAGCCCTGTCCTGGGTGGGAGCGATGGCACCTCGCTGTTTGGGACCAGCACCTGGAAACCCATGGCAAAACACCCACAGGCTTTGGTGGGAGTGGGGCCAGCTTCCAGGCTGTGCCTGTTTGGGGCCTGTGGCACGAGGACGTGTGTTTTGGGAGGGTGCGGGGTCGCGTGCCTCGAAGATGAGCGAGGCTCCCATGCACGGACGCAGGGATGTGCAGCGGCTCAGGATGCCACCAATGATACCGTTGGCTTAATACTAGTCTCCTGTGTTTGCAAATCTTGGTGTGAGCTGCAGATTCTTCTGTTAGTATTTTGGGGCTATTTCCTTCAGTTCCTTATTAAAATGCATGTGTTTTTCCTTATTTAAAAAGATCATCTGTATCAAAAAGCTAATGATCACAATACCTGGCTTCCTTTTCCCCAACAAAGATGACAGCAGTGATATAAATCATTATGTTGCTGATTGTAAAATTGCTACCTTCAGGCACGTCTTTATTTTAGGGTTGGATTTTTTTGGCTGCCACAATTTACAAGAGAAAGACAGTTGGAAATTCTCCTTTAATATGTAGTTTTCACAGCTCTCAAGTCTCTTTATCGAGTCAAGCTGCTTTGGCTGCCAGGCTGGAAAGAGCAGAAGATTAAAGTGCCTTTTTTAATATGCAGCTGTGCATATAAGTATATTGTGGCTTTCCTGAGGTAAAATAAAGTAATAAAAATTTCCTGGTGGGCTTTTGCATTGCTCGGCTATTGTGGTCCTTGCTGCAGTAGACAATGAATATCCTTTCCTGAGGACTTTTTGCTCGTCTGTTTTAAGCCCCAGTCACCTTCCTGCGGTTCCTGGCGTGGTTGTTGTGGGACTACGGACCCTCCTAGCACCGAGGTGCAGCAGCTCCAACAGGGCTGGCATGTGCAGGGTCCTATTGAGAGTTTGGAGCCATCAGGATTTTAGTTGCTAGCTTTTAGAGGGAAATCCCAATGGGATTTCAATGCAGCATCATATGGAAACACTAAGGATTGGGTTTTTTCTTCCACACCCCCCCCCTCCCCCCCAATATGGGGAGACGTAAATGCCTGTCTGGGAAAATCAGGAGCTGCAGAGAGCATCAGAAACGCCACCATCTGCCCACCTCACAAATGGCCGAGGTCTGCACTTGGTGAATGACGACAGCGGGCCCTATCAAGAGTGTGGCTTGTATTTAATTCTGCATTACAGTCCCTTTAATCTAGGATTATATCCAGTTGTTTTCTTCATGTAGGGTGTATGCTGTCAGCTAAAAGCAATAGCATTTGGGAGGAGAAAACAGGGGCTGAAAACCTTGAATATCTGCAGATGCATTTGTCAGAGGCATGAACCTATCTCACAAAAAAAAAGTCCAAGCAGGTGCAGGGGCTGACAGGACCCTCCAGCTCTGATAGATGAAGACCCTGGGAAGGCAACCGGTTGCAAATGAAATGGTAATTGCTTTCCCCTCACTGAATGAAATCTTCTCTGAGGCGATTACACAGATTAAAGCTTCCCACTGCAATGTACCAGAATAAATATAGCCTGCGCCTCTCGCGGGGGGCCACTGTGGAGCAGCGTCGGGCTGCGGGGTGCCTTGTGCGAGGTATGGTGGGGTAGCTGGAGTCCAGAGAGTAAAAATAGGGCTGGAAGGACATGGGGCCATCTGATCATCTTCCTCTCTCGAAGCAGGATTGCGTGTGCCCGGCTTGTTCCTGGTGGCATTCAGCTGGCTGGTCCTGCCAGGGATGCAGGGACACGGGCTCCTGGGCCACCTCCTCCCGTGCATCTGCATTCTTACTGGGACAGAGATCTTTCCTCAGTCTCCAGCCTGGCTTCCTTGCTGTAACACATACCTTTAGTTTCTTGTCATGGACACGGGGAATGAATTAATCTCTTCTTTGCAGCAGATTTTTCCGTACTTTGAGGACTCTTGTCCTCAAAGTCTCTCCCTCCCCGAGGGAGCTCTGCGGTTCCCGCAGCCCTTCCCTGTGCTCACATTTCTTGCTTTGCTCCTGATCCCCTTCTCAGGGGCTCCCCGGGTGGTCAGTGCCAGCCAGGGTGCCCCTTCCCTGCAACATGGGAAGGAGGGTGCTCCTTCTACCTCTTCCCTTGTGTACCCATCTCTATGTGATGCTTTGGCTTTTTTTACAACACAATACATCTCCCTTTGGTTGTGCTCAGCCTGTAGTCCACTCCACCAACAGCTGAATAGCACTGTGCAAATGACTTAATGCACCCCCAGCCATGCACTTTACATGTTAAGTTTACCATTGCCCTCAATAACAGGTACGTTTTGCCAACTTGATAATTGGTAGTAGATGCCACTTTGGCTGAGGTTCAAGGGAGACTTTGCTATGCCTACACAAAATCGTTTTCCTTGCTTATCACAGCATGATTTAACTACCTGGTGTTGTTAGTGTTGTTTGATTAGGTTATGTGCTATATAATTCCAAGTACAGTGTGTGCATGGTAATCACGCAACACAAATTAAAAATCTCTGAAGTACAGGAGTCATACATGTGAGAGTCATAGAGATCCTTTTCTACTCTAATTAGCTCCTTTCCAGAAGAGAAGAAAAAAGCATTAAAAAACGCAGCTCATTGCAGTGTGTAGTAAAAGATAATGCGTTGTGTGGGCTTGGACAGTGCCACATGACGGAGCATCATGCTGGGTGGTACAAAGCTGTGTCTCTTTCCTGCAGCAGTTTGCTCCCATGAAGAGTCTGACCTTTCTAAGGTCGATGGCAAACCTGATGTGGGCAAGCGCAGGTACGGCGGGAGGGGGGGAGCCCTCTCCCTCCTCTGCACCCAGCTTGTCCAGACCCCATCGGCACGAGCGTGGGCTCCCCTTCCAGAGCTCAGCATCAATCTGTGCCCAAGGG
Source organism: Fulmarus glacialis (assembly GCF_000690835.1). Classification (NCBI taxonomy): domain Eukaryota; kingdom Metazoa; phylum Chordata; class Aves; order Procellariiformes; family Procellariidae; genus Fulmarus; species Fulmarus glacialis. Next base: position 12,427 of record NW_009201289.1, read on the forward strand.
ACGCAGACTTGTGGCCTTGACACAGCCCTGTGAAGGGGACTGCTCTTGGCTCTCATGGATTATCATGTGAAATCATTTGAGTTACGAGCACCTTGGGGCACAGGCTAGTGGAGTTTTTCATTACTTCCATTCTGCACCGAGCGGTACAGGGAGGCCATGAGAGTCTGGTTATTGGCAGCAAAAATAAACCCTGGAGCTGACCTGGGTGTGAACGGGACAAGGCAGGTCCCTGGGCAGCACAGCCTGCTGCAGAGGCATTTGCAACCAAAGGGATTTGAGTGAGCTGTAGGGGAGCACTCAGCACTGCTTTGGATTGTGAAGGTGATCTCGGCACCATCACCTCCTATCAAATGAATCGGGAGGAAAAAAGTATTTCTCTGGCTCAGGGCTAGTTAGTTTAATTAAAGGTCTGTTGCTCTTGCCAGCAGTTCAGGCAGAATTTGATGTAGTCAGCTAAGTTGGTTGCTTAAGTGATGCAATGTTGTTATGCCTATTTTTCTTTGAGTCTAAATTTCTGTGGCATAAGTAACAGGATGAAATGATCTGTTGCTGTCTGCGGAGAGCTGATGAGAAATGAGTGGTGGAGGTGGTGGAGAGATACTTCAAACTGGCAGGGGATCTGCTGTGAGACCTGATGGTTTTGCTGCAAATTGCAAGGGCCAAGGATGTGCCAGCGACTCGCTCGCCTCGTGTGGCGTGCTCGATAAACGGGCACCACAGGCTCAGCACCTGCTTATTAAACTGTTTTGAAGAAGATAACCTTGACGTCTAGTTTATCTGCTCTCAGAGGACTGTGGTTTGTATCTGGCTTTTTCTCTAAAGAATAAAAATCTGTATTCATATCTTGGGGCTGAATTTTCTCTAGGCTTTTGCGTATCCAAAAGCGTCAATGACTTGAAGTGATGGTTGTAATGATGGACTTTTCCTTCTGTCTGAACTGCTGGACCATAATGGGGGATGTAAATTAGTACATTTAAAGTGGGATTTGTTTCTGTAAAGGTGCAATGATTGTATAATTGCTGTCTGCTAAAAATAATGAAAATAAGAGCAACTGTCTCTCCCTTGGTATAATGAATTTACACGGCAAAAATAACACTGAAGTATCTGAAACAGAGGTAGGCACAGCTGAACCCCAGGCTCTTGATGCGGTACTGTGTTTGAGCAAGGGTTATTAACTTTTTCAATCAAAATCTCTGTTTCAGAGATCCTGAGCTTCAAGTGGTCTGAAAACCACAGGGGTGGCTGTAAGAAGCAGAAACCTGAGTGAGTAGGTTGCCCAACAAGGACTTTACAGGCTGTTCCCAAGAAGACTTTTATGTGCATTTAACTTGGAAGCAATAATACTTCTTTGTGGTTGCTTGTTAGTGTGTTGTGCAAATGGAGGTAGATATAGCCAAAAAACCCCCAAAACAACACCTTCTGATTTTAAGCCCCTGTTCTTCCATACCTGTAGTTTTCTCATGGACCGTCTTATGTTTCTGGTTGTATTATCTTCTGATTCCAAGCCCTTGTTTTTCCATACCTATACTTTTCTCGTGAATCATCTTATGTTTCCACTGGGGATAGAAATGCAGCCTCCATGCTCCATTCCAAGGACCTTGGCAGTTGTTGGCAATAGTTGTTCCTGCAGTAGCTGCAGAAAATGCTGCGGTGGCCGCCTGGTTCCTTCTAACTTGTTCCCAAGGACTGTAATCAGCTGCCATGTGGATGCTGGACGAGGAGTAGGCTTGTGCCATTGCTGACACCTCGCTGGCCATTTGTACCGCTCTGACTCCCCATCCCAGCTGGGATCCAGCCCTTCTTTGGAGCCTGTTGAACTTGAATCCTGGCTGGTTTCTCATGCTTGTGCCCTGATCACGTGCATGGTACATCTGCTGGGACTGACTTAATGCAGTTCTGTACTTATCAAAAGCGATCATTGAGATTGGAGGCTTTTTGGCTTCTTGGCTGCCGCTGCTGTCAGTAGTTCCTATTAACACTAATGGAAATCACGCTCTGGCATCAGCAGCACAACACCCCCTGCGCGGTGCTCAGCTGTCTGACAGCGTGATGCTGCAGGATTCGCGGGAATGGAATCGTGGAGGTAATTCCTTCTGCGTCACACAGAGATTTTACTGCAAGGGGTCTTGCTATCGCTTCATACATACTGTGCCAGCTTAATGTGCTGTTATTTTCTTTCTTGGGAAGAGCCCATAAAACCAAAGAGTGTGGTGGAGGTTAATGCTGGTTCTGCAGGCACCAAGAATAAGGGAAGAAAAGTCTTACTTCTTTTGAACTCCAGCCTTTGATGTCGTGCTTCAGAGGGTTTCTCTATGGCCCTCCGTAACTACAGGGAATGCCGGTCTCTCTTCAGCAGCACAGCAGCAGCCAAGCAGGGAAAGCACCCTGTGTCGCCCACCCGAATGTCAGCCCATAGGCAGCAGGATTTGTGCACAGGCTTAGCAGAGAGCTCAGCTACCAGACCCATTCAGAAGTCTCCTTGGTCTTCCAAACAGGCTGGTGGGTGCCTTGCTCTTACTGACTCATGTTGGCCAGACTCTGGGTTGCTCCAGATAAGCGTCGTTATTCTATCATGCTCGTGCTGCTTGTGGCTGTTCGCTGTTAGCCTGCAACGTGGCAAAGGCATCTATTTTTCTATGTTGTTTTTTTTTTCTGATGCTATCTTCAGTTGCTTTGCTTCTCCGTTGCATCTGGATGAATTGGGATTTGGTTTGCTTGCTTAAGTCACATTTCTGTGAAAATTGTCTAAGGAATTAATCACAAAGCTCCGTGGAGGATAAAGGAGCTAGCGAGTGCTGGGAGAACGCTCTCCTAGAAGCACAAAAACAGTTCATCCCCTGTAAAGGTAAGGGAAGTAGGCAGAGCAAGAGACCCCCTTGGCTTAACTGTGAGCTTCTGAGTCTGCTCAAAACCAAAACAGAAGCACACCAGAAATGGAAAAGCAGACGAATACCTGTTGAGAACTACAAGGGCATTGCCAGCATGTGCAGAGATGCAGTTAGAAAAGCAAAAGCTCAGCTTGAATTGAAATTGGCCAGAGATGTCAAAAACTATAGGAAAGGGTTCTTCAAGTATGTAAAAAACCAAGCAGAAACAGAAGGAAAATATTGGCCCTCTGTTAAACAAGAGAGGTGAAGTAGTCATCAACAACGCTGAAAAGGCAGAGGTTCTCAACACTTTCTTCACCTCTGTCTTTACCAGCACAGTTGCGCCCCAGGCCTTGGGGACAAAAATCCAGGTTGATGCAAACACAGACCCACCGTCAGTGAAGGAAGAGTTGGCATGTGAACTGTTACAGGAGCTTCAGCCCTACAAACCGATGGGCCCTGACGTCATCCACCCGAGGGTGTTAAGAGAGCTGGCTGACATCGTTGCGAGGCCGCTCTCCATAATCTTTGAGAAGTCGTGGGGATCGGGGGACGTCCCAGAAGACTGGAAGAATGCTAATGTCACCCCCATCTACAAGAAGGGCTTAAAGGAGGATCCAGGAAATTATAGACCCATCAGTTGTGCCTCAGTCCCTGGGGAAGTTACGGAACGAATCCTCCTGGGGGCTATCACAAGTCAAATGAAGCACGCGATTGGGAAAAGCCAGCAGGGATTCACCAAGGGCAAATCGTGCTTGACAAGTGTGATGGCCTTCTACAACAAAGTAACCTGCCCTGTTGATGTGGGGCGAGTGGTGGACATTGTCTATCTGGATTTCTCCAAGGCTTTTGATACATTTTCCCACAGGCTTCTCCCAGAGAAACTGATGCGTTACAGTCTAGACAAGTGGTCTGTGCGGTGGGTGGGGAACTGGCTGGTGGGCTGCACCCAGGGGGTGGTGGTAGATAGCTCCTTTTCAAACTGGCAACCTGTCACAAGTGGGGTCCCCCAGGGATCGATATTGGGCCCAACGCTGTTTAATATCTTCATAAGTGATCTGGATGATGGGATCAAGTGTACCCTGATGAAGTTTGACGATGATACCAAACTGAGTGGGGAAGTGGACACTTCGGAAGGGAGAACACCTTTCAGGAAGACCTGGATAGGCTGAAAGAGTGGCCTAACAAGAACCTTATGAAGTTCAACAAGGACAAGTGTAAGGTTTTGCACCTGGGAAAACACAATCCAGGAGCGCAGCACAGACTGGGATCTATGCGGCTGGGGAGCAGCTCTGTGGAAAGGGACCTGGGTGTCCTGGTAGATAAGCAGCTCAATATGAGTGAGCGGTGTGCCACTATGGCAAAGAAAGCCCACAGGATGCTGGGTTGCATCAACAAGGGCATCCCCAGCAGAGGTAAAGAAGTCATTATCCCACTCTACTCAGCGCTTGCTGGGCCACACCTGGAGTACTGTGTTCAGTTTTGGTCCCCACTATGCAAAAAAGATGTGGACAGGCTGGAGAGGGTCCAGAGAAGGGCCACACAGATGATCAAAGGACTGGGAAGCCTCCCATATGAGGAAAGGCTGAGAGAACAGGGTTTGTTCAGCCTTGAGAAAAGAAGGCTTAGGGGAGACCTTATTGCCATGTTCTAGTATTTGAAGGGTGGCTACAAAGAAGGTGGAGACTCCCTTTCAACAAGGAGTCACATGGAAAAGATGAGGGGTAATTGGTACAAGTTACTCCTGGGGAGATTCCGATTGGACACAAGAGGAAAATTTTTCACAATGAGAACAATCAGCCATTGGAATCATCTCCCCAGGGTAGTGGTCGATTCCCCAACATTGGACACTTAAGATTTGACTGGACAGAGTGCTGGGCCATCTTGTCTAGACTGTGCTTTTGCTGAGACAGGTTGGACCAGATGATCCTTGAGGTCCCTTCCAACCTGGTATTCTATGATTCTATGAAAATAGTACATGGTTTGAAAAGAAGTGGTCACAGTGTAGAAGATTAAAGGGGGGAAAAAACCAAACCAAAACAAAAAACGTTTTGCCCCCTAAAGGAGAGCTTAGGTGTACCCCAGGAGATAGCATGGGAGAGAGAAGTGAAATTGCAAAGACAGACACACGTCAGCCAGGAGGAGTGATTTGTGCCCAGCAGCTCTGCATTTGGGCTTGGGGAGATTTGCTCATGATAAAGACTTTGACTTTAGAGTCAGTGAGGGGGAAAGTATCTCCTCCAGGACTGGAGCTGCCTGTTCGCTTCCCATGGGCAGTGACACTGAAGTTCTCAGGTGACTTCTATTGCCAGCTTCCCTGGCTTTTCTTTCCAAGATTTCCTGTGGGGGAAAATTTGTGCTGATTTTTGTTTAAAAAATGCATGCATAATCTCCGGCTTTCCAAGCCCGCAGCTAGGGTTTTGGCTGGAACCTGGCAGCTTTCTCTGCTGCGTGGGTCAAGCCAAGCGCTGAAGCCTGGCTGGGAATGAGTTGGAGGTGGAACAAAGTTTCACACCAGTTTGTCCTTCTCTTGTCAATGTGGGCAGGATACTTGCCCACTCAAGTAACCATCGTGAGTAGGTCTCTGAAGTTTGGAAACTGCAGACAAGAAATGGCAAAGTAACGCTGGCATCACTGGAAGAAGCCCTGCCAGGGTGAAACCGCTGCCGCGCTGAGGGGCACGGGCTTGTTCGTGCTGCTTCACTGGCACTTTCCCTTCCTGCGCGCCCCAGCCTTGCCCAGTTTTCTGGACAAAACCTGCTTGGTCACAGTTCAGCTTGGTCCCCTCTTCTTTATGGGGTTTTGAGGCCATGTCAGAGGAGCTGCACGACCTAATCAAGCCGGTGCGGTGTTTTTTGGCAGCGCCTGCCTTCACCTGCACACCCCGAGGCCTCCCCGCTCCCTCCCCATCTCGCAGCGCGCCTCCTCCCTCGCCCAGCTGCCAGGGAAGCTTGCTGCCGTTATCCCAGAGGGGTGCGAAGGCATTTGTCTTCGAGACAACCGTCAATCAGGGACGCCTCCTCCCGAGCAGGCTGCGTGGGCCACTTCTGCAATATGTCGCCGGGCCGCGTGCCTGGGGAGAGGCGATCGCTGGCTGTGCCAGTGCCTGCCTGTCGGTTAGCACCAGGAGCGAAACTCCGAGCTCCTCTCATTCAAATATTTTGGGGCGTTTTTGGGTAAAAGACTGGATTCCCAGATCCTCAGTTCTCCAGCTTTTATTTAAGCAATATTTAAGATTAGTATTTTTCCTTCCAATTTCCACAAGTAACAGTTATCCCTAATTCTTTGGTGTAGGCTGAGGCTTCTAATAGGAATGTTTGAGATTGAAAAGAAAAAAAAAAGCAATCCGCGCTGTAGGCTGAGGTGAGCTGGAGTCACAGGGACTGTGTGTGCTTGTACAACATAGCGTGGGATCTGTTTTGTGGGATCAGAGCACACGGGGTCCTGCGGTCCAGCAGAGCTGTCGCTGAGCTCTGGGATCTGCCACCTGCACAGACCTGCTTCCAGGACATAGCCTGCTCCTTGTACTTGCTGGGAGGAGGAAAACGAGAGTAGTCATTCAATGCTTTGTGCTCATTTTGGGAGCTTATTTTCCCACTTTTTGTGGTTTTGACTCTTATGGTTTCAGTGACCTCTTCCAGGGCTCCTGGGAGTAGAAGTGAAGCTCCAGGAGAATGCTGTAGGCAAATGCTAGCACAGCTGCCTTTTAAAAAGAATAATTTGATTTTGTCTTTTCCTCTTTCTGTATGCCCACGTGTTTTCTGCTCCTACAAACACTCCTTCTGAAATTATATGCTTCAAATCTGCAGTAGCTGTATTGCTTTTGTGGGGGTTTCAACTTGTACTCTCAGTGTGCAGACAAACTCATTACCAGATGTAGTAACAGGCAGTTCTTCCCTCCTGCTCTTTAGGGCTGTGTTCCACTACCTCTGTGCCCAGCCTGCTTTCCTCCCTCCTCCTGGGCTTTTTCAGCCAGCAATAAGGTGGCGTAAGAGGCATAAGAAATCTGTATTTGGGGCTTGGACAACATATTCTGGGGGTGTGTTGAGGAGGGTATTTGCTCCATCTGTTACACCCTCTTCTGCTGCAGGTCACTGCTCTTGTAGCATCAGCTTGCAGCGCTTCTCGTCTACGTGCACATAATCTGCAGCAAGCAAGGAGCAGAGACAGCTCATCTGGTGGGAAGGGGATAGCAGGGGGCAGTAACCCTCTGAGCAGAAATGCCCAGAGCTCATCACGCAAAGCCCTTTAAAATAACCTGCCTCAAACCCAAAGAAGAAAAATGACACTCTTCTTTTTGAGACAGCCTTCAATATACTACACTGCACAGGAATCTTAAAAAGAGCTTTCCTATCTTTAAATGAGAGCGTTTTTAATGTGTAGTCATGTGTTTTTGGAAAGGATCTTTACGTAGGGCCGTATGCAACTGTTGTGTTGAAAGTTGCCAGACTTTAGGTAGTTAATATATAAGTGGTACCAAACTTGTTTTTTCTGGGTTTGTTAGAAAAGCTGGATGTTTTGAACTAGTATCTCTCACCTTTGGCCGAAAAAGGCACTACAGGCTTTATTTATGTTTTTTTTACTTTCTGCTTACCAGTACTGTCTCTGTCTCCAGGCTGGGTTGCAGATGGGTGCTGGGGAGGTGGGCTGGACCGGACCAGATCTGGCTGCATTTGCTCTCTGTGCCAGGCAGCCAGCACGAGATATTTTTGCAGTTGGGTCCTGCTGCATGGGGCTGGATGGCTGGTTCTGGGTCACAGCAAGCAGCTTTGGGGGGTGTTATTTAGCTCTAATTAAACTTGGCAGGAGGTGAAAGGCAAAAGAGAACCAGCATGCCAGCTAGAGGCACCAAGGGCAGAGGGATGGTCACTCGGGGAGCTAGGATGTCCCTCTTGTCCCTGCCAGATGCCCCCAGGGATGGTTCCAAGCACTTGTTGGTTATGGCATTGCTTCTTTCCCTCGACTGATGGGTTTTGCTGTGGGGAAGGTCCTGCCAAGCCGTGTGTGGCCAGGACACCTTGCCCTGGAGGTACCTGTCCTTCCACTGGTTCTTCCCTGGCAGATCTCCCTGTGTTGCAAGGCTCAGACCTATCGCTGCAGACTCCAGAGCCCGTCAGCCAGCAAATGGCCTTTTTCTTATCTTAAAAATCATTGTCGAACTCCAAGCCTAATTTCACGCAAGCAGCTAATTGTCCTCTTTGCAGATGCCAGCGTGGGACCTGCACACACTACACGCACGCTGCGTGTGCACTGTAGTGAACGTGATTTCCCTAGCTATGTTTCATATATATTTACAGCCCAAAGCTGAGAAAAGGCCACTGCTTCCTCCGGCCTCCCCTGCCGAGTGAATATGCTCTGAGCCTGGAAATCTGAGCACTTGCTTGAGGCAAACTAGCCTCGAGGGGTATGTCCCCATGGGGCTCTCACCCTGTCTCGGTGATGCTTCAGAAAATTTGCAAGGTTTGCCCCTTTCATTTTCAGCCTCCTGATATAAACTGGGTCCAAAGACTAGGGCTATGAAAAAAAAAAAAAGGATAATTCTAACCTTTCCTTAAAATAAATAATATATCACCCCAGTGGAACAATGTTATTGCAAATAATGTTCCCTAATGTCTTTGAAGGAGCATTCATTCTCAGCTATTTCGGGTACGTACGCCACCATGCAAAGGTATGTTCCCATGTCTCTGCACGGCAGTGGGGATGGAAAGTTGAAATGCTTTGTTTTCTTGCGGTAGTTTGCTGCCTCAGAACAAACTACCTTTTACCAAACTTTTTCTTCCAGCTCCAAACACCATGCCCTTGTAAAATCTGAGATTACTCACTTTAGCAGGAAATGTGAGGAGGAGGAGGAGGAGCACTACAGTTTCACACCTTTTCTCTCTTGTTTTTCCATCCAGAAACAAGTTCTGTTCTGGCTTGACTGATTGATTGAACCTTTTTCAAGTGCTGTCTGAAGGAGACAGCTTATCTTTTGTTGGATCAGAGATGTGTTTGGCTCTTAAACAGATTTTCTTTAAAATCTGGATGTTTTCTTTCTTTTTGTTTGTTCCTGGAAATCATAGCACATGCACAGAATAAGGGAAAATTTCAAACACAGTTTGTACTTAGCCAGAGCTCCGGTGTGTAATAGGTCAGGTCTCTTGATATGCCGCTTTGAAAATGTGCTTTCTTTGGAAATGAAATATTGCTCAGACCTGCGTGTGCTTCCCCTTCCACCCCACCATCCCAGTTTCAAGTTGTTTTAGACAGCAGCCCTCTGTTTTGGGGGGTTGGTGGTTCCCCCAGCTCTCGGCGAGGGGCGGCGGGTGCGTGCGGGATGCCCACGGCAGGGCTCACCATTTCAGCCTTGTCTGCCTGGAAGCTTCTCTCCATTTCTTGCTGTCTTGTTCAGTCCCATCAAAGATATTCCCTCCCCTGCTAACTTTGCCAGGCTGAAAATGGCACTTTCACAGAGGCTGGAACACACCAGGAATCCTTGAGTCTCCATTCATTTGTCCGTCGCTTCTGCTCGGTAAGAACTGTTTTTAAAATAGCTTGTGACATGGAGGACAGTCAGAGTTTAATAATGAAAATGGTACAAAAATAACTCCAGTGATGGTAGATGTACTTTTTTTTTTAAGAGACAGACTGTTTTTTTTGTTTGGAGATCTGAAATGTCAGTAGGAGATCTTTAGCTCTGGTTGTTTAATGTTTTCAAATCAGCATGAGCTGCTGTATACATTAACCAAGAAGTTCTGCAGTATGTAAGGTCTGCCTGGAGTGGGAACGTAGAGATGAAAATAGTTCAAATAGTGATTTAAAACCATCTCTCTAAAAGGAGCTTGCTTTTCTTGGATAGCCCACCATCCTATTCTGTGAGAGGCTCTCAGTCTTTTCATGCGTGTAGCCACTTCTGGAGAGGAGTGAAGTGCTGTTACTCTCCTTTCACAAATGGGAGATGAAGCACAAAAGAAGCAGACAGCTGGGCTGCTGGAGAGCAAGGACTTGCCTGGGTCCTGGGACGCTACCCTCCTCTATGGCGGACCCACCGGCACAGACCAACCTGCGTTCCCACCCCATCCTACACCCACTTTTTGGACTCAGTTTATGGATATTTAGCTGTCCTTAGGTTGTGTCTGGGATCTCCTTATGGTCTTCAGTCCAAACACTGGATATACCAAGCCTTGCCTAGACTCTTAAGTAGTCCAAGAATCGAGACACTTGTGTAGTATCAGCAGCAATATAGGTTACTGATCTTCAGAGTACTGTACTGTCCAAGTAACACTGACCAGGGTGGTGGAAAGAGGTTGTCCACTGTTAGTTACTCCTCAGGAGGGGCTGGCAGGGTGTCCCTGGTCAAAGGGGCTCTGGCCGCATTGATCAGCTGAGTAAAACCATTCCCTTTTATATAATTCTTTCTTTTGGGCACCTGGGCATTATTTGTGAATCTACCTTTTTAGAGCTTGTAGGAGATTTTGCACAAAACATTTTTATTATTAAATACAGTATCAGCTATCTGTTGCAGATGATTGAACTGAGAGATTTTACATGCCTGTCTAAGTGATAGAGCAGGAGGCTTATGGCTTAGTGGCCACTGGGCAATAGATGTGTGACATCTATACCTCAAACTGACTTTTTTACTTTCCTTGTCAGTAAGGCTGTAAAACATCCAAGTTCTGGAAGTTGGCCGCAGAATATTCTGAAAGAAATATAAATTCTAATAGGTTCATAGCCCAGTCTGTCCCTGACTTTTCCAAGGGACATGGCATGGGTGACTCATGGGAGATGATCTGTGATGTTCTCCAGCTCCACAGCGTGCCCCTCCACTGTGCAGCACACTGTGGTCTTGAGGCATGAAAGTATACGAGGTAATGTCTCAGAAGCTGTGTCACGTCAACACTCACAAGCTTCACTTGTTGTTTTCCATCCAAAAGAAAAAGAAAAGGAGTGAAAATGTTACTTTCCAAGACTGCCTGTAAGGCTTGAGAGGAGAAGGAAGATCTTCCCTTGATCCTTTTTCCTAGGATAAGTTTTTTTTGAAGGTCTCAGAGCAGCAATGGACCGTACCTACTGCATGGACTGCACTGTTGGAATAAAAGGGCAGGCCAAGCCATTTCTGTTGCATTTGCAAAGAGCTCCTACGCCAGTCAAAGCAACCATGACTTGACCTGTACCTCTGACCAAGGCCCTTGCTGGCAGCATTTTCCAGGGGAGGCTGTGGAAGTGGTTGTGTTTGTGACCCTTGAGACTTGAGGTTAACCAGAGGGTGACTGGGACTGGGAGGCAGCAAAGGAGGTGTTTGGGCCAGAGAGAGGAGGAGGAGAGAAGCCAGCTGCAGAGTCCAGCCTGGAGGAGACCTCGGGAATAAAGGGATTTGACTCCTGCCTTTGGGGCTCCCAGAGGGAGAACCCAGTGTTGGGGGCTTTGCACGTCGCTCTGCCTATCCTAGTCAGCCTCCATTCTGTTTGCCTCCTGGTTTTATTTATGCTAGCTGTATTTCTGCTAGTATTTTTATGGGTTTGTTTTTTCTGTTTTATTAACAGAGCAGCTACACTTTTACCACAGGCAGGATGATGCTGGACTTTCTGCTGAAAGCTGCCAGATCACGATGATGTGTTTTACCCAGCAGAGCTCACCAGGCGAGGCTCCCATCACAGCAGAAGTTGCCAGGGAAGTTTATTAGAGCAGCAATCGCCCCTCAGCCCATGCTCAGTCACTGGCCTAGTATTTCATCATTGCTATTTCTTGCTTGTATTTTGTGCTGGCTTCTTCATTCTTCTGAGATCAAAGTCATATTCTTATTAATCAGTAAAAAAATAGGGGCACGTATCTGTTTGATCATATACAGAAAAATACCCAGCAGGGCTAGCTTAGTCTGCTGGATCTATTGCAAACTCACTCTGCTAATGGCTTGCTTAGGTAAAATAAGATCAAAGTTGGGAGAAGTTCCAAGTTTTCTGTGCTCTTGTCAGATGGCTCCATCTTGGGGTTATTCGCTTGCACACCGGCTGCAGAGGAGGGACCAGCCAGGAGAAGAGAGAGACAGCAGGAGAAGGAAACTTGTAGACTTCAGGAGGAGCAGAAGTTCCTGAAGCTGTCAGAGCTGCTTTTTTCAATAAGTGCGGTTGATCTTCATGGAAAAGGGGACCCTTTGCAGGGGGAGGTGCAGGGTTGGCATGTCAGTGTTGGATGGACACACCTGGTACAAACAGAGGTAGCAAGTGAAGCAGGCAGTGGCAAGGTATCTTTTGATGTGTCTACATTTAGGCTTGCCCTGTGGTGGCAGGTTACAGAAGGAGGGTGTAGCTTGGAAGGCACCAGGGAGAAGGTTGTCATGGCAAAGGCCCAGTCCCAAATCCTGGCTTTGCTTTTGTCTTTTAGCATTGTGCATCACTGTGTTTCAGAAAGTAGGAGCAGCCATAATAACGTTTTAGGTCTTTCATGTATGTCAGAGAAGTGTCCCTAGCTGGCACAGTGAATCATAGAAAAGAAATGCACTCGGGGTTTGAGAGGACGAAAAGGAGCATCCATGTGTTTCAAAGAGAGCAACTCGGAGCCTGTGCTTTGTCTCTTCTGATAAACCTGCTACTGGATGTAGTCTGGGGCAGTGGAAAAGAGAGATCTGCTCTCCTTGATCTAGAGGCTCTGTGCCTGCAACTGGCCTAACCAAAGGGAGTGATGTTCTACCTTCCCATTACGTATCCAGCAATACTTGAGCCTCTTTAAAGAAGAAATGTTCCAGCAAGTGCCAAAATCATTTAGTACTCACTGCTTGTGCTGCAAAGCTGCTGGAGGTTGCTTGTAGTAACGGAGGTCCTGCGGAGATCGGTCCAGCGAGAGGTCCTGGCAAGGATCGGTAGGGCAGTGGCTGGGTGGTAGCTCTGCGGCTGGGCAGAGGAGGGGGCTTCCTTCCTCTGCAGGCAGCTCTGGTGGGTTTTCTCACCCCTTTGGTCATGTTGCTGAAGCAGACATTTAGCACTAGGTCAGGAAATATTGTTCTTGTATTGTCGGGCTGCTTGAGTGAGAGGTTGGTTCAGTCTCTGAGCTGCAAATCGCTGCTGGGCTGGTGTGTAAGGACCCAGGGGCTGTTTGTGTTCCTTGTGCCCAAACCCAGCCTGATTTCTAGGCGTGGGGCAGGTGAGTATGTAGGAGTGTTGCTCCTTGGAGGGTCCCCATCGCTCTGACCCATCCCCAACATCGCAGGTGGGCTGAGCAGGCAGGGCATGAGCTGCTGCAGGCAGATGGGGTTCTGTGTGCCCTTCGCTGCTCTCTGCGTGTAAACCCAGGCTCGGTGCTGGCACAGTCGTTTTCTCTGTAGCAAATCAACTGGGCACCTCTTCTGAGAGAGGAGAAGGTGGCACCAGGGTTGATGGCCAGGGATGTGACCAGTGCTTTTCTTGTTTGCCATCCACAAAGGATGAGTGTGGCTGGAGAGAGGGCGGGCAGTGTGGATGCACCAGGGCCTGTAAATCATAGACAGACGGGGGAGGCAACAAATCAAGCGCCCACGAAGAGGGAATTGTATAGACAGCGGTAGATCAGTGGGTGTGTGCACAGTGATCCATGTGCGGTCAGACTGTAAGGGAAAAGGATGTGCCGGCTTGGTATCCCTGGAAAGATGTTTTGTGGCTATCAGAAACCAAAGCACAAGGAGCTCTCTCTGGTAACAAATATTAAACTTCTCTGAAACAACCAGAAAATACACTGTTAGGCAGCTGGGAAAAGTTCCCCGAGACTGGCAGTTAATACTGGTTGCTTATGTTAATAGCGAAAAGCCAGCGATGTTCAGCTGTTTGCAAAGCAGCCATGTCTGCCCAGGAGTGTTTGCAATTTAAAACCCCAAATGCTGGGGATGTGAGTTGCCCCCATGTGGTCCTTTTTCCCATTGCGGGGAAAGCAGCATCGGCGCAGGGAGAACCTGGTGCTTTTTCCCAGTGCAAGATAACCTGACAGGTTTTTTTCTAGTCTCATGCCCATTGCTGGGGCCTCTGGCCTCTCTCCTGGGGCCTCTGGCCTCTCTCCCGAGGCCAGCGCTTGGCTGCTCCGGCCCCCCGCACCTCCTTCCCTCCCTTCCACATCGTGGCTGGTTTTCTAACTGTGGAAGCAGTGGTGATGAGGGATGCTTGTTTGGTTGGTTTTGCTTTTTCCTAAATCACCTGGTGCTGAGGAGTAATAAAATATTTATTAGTTGTTACAAAACCAAACCCAGAACAACAGCACAGTGAGCAGTCAAATATTCCTCCTTGCGGCGGTACCTGAACAGCAGATGCCCTAAGGAGGAAGGGCTCTGTGCTGCTCTCGGTCCTGTGCTGTAGGCTGGTCTCTCTGGACAAAAGGCAGAGGTGCTTTCTCTGGGAATTACCTGCAGTCCCCAGCTGAACCGATTCCTGCGACACGGGTGGTGCTGATGGGCTGAGCCATCAGGGACCGGCGTGCAGCGCCGCGGTGCATCCTCACATCCCGGGATGCGCTGGGTGCGAGGGCACCGTGAGGCGTCGGTGCACCGAAACACCCAGTCCTCGATCAGAGGTGTTCAAACATGGCAGTAAAGGGGGTCACCTCTCTACCACAGGGGTGCCTTTCACTTGAAAACCTCCTTCTACAGAGTTAAAATCTGACTGCTATTCCAGCAACTGTCACGTTGATGGGTATGGCTTTATTAGCTGGTTTGAGTACACGTACAGCTGTGGATGGGTTATTCTGTAGCCTGCCGCTGACAAATCAGCGGTTAGCCCTAAAACATTTGGCAATCTACAATCTAGGATGGCCTCTTCTTGTAAATCTTCTGTTGGATATGGTACTGCCGTAGCATGATGTAGGTTGCAAGGCACTTCTGGAGGTCTCTGGCCCAATTTCCCTGCTCAAAGCAGGGCTCCCTCCCAAACCAGATCATGTTCATGCAATCAGGTTGTGAAAATTTGCAAAGCTGGAGATGCCACAGCCTCTCTGGGCCCCTGTCTTAGTGCTGGACCATCTTCACTGCAACATTACACAAGAATTCTTATAAATTCTTATGAAAATCTCCTTTCTGCTAGCTGTCAAGGCATGTCATCTGTGGCTCTTGGACATTTAATACTGTTGATGTGCATCATACAATGTTTGGAAAGACAACTGTCCTGTGAGTGCAAGTCATCTTGTTTTCTTCACACATGTAGGTTTGAAAGTTCACTTTAAAAGAGTGAAAATCTGCAAGAAGTTTTTCTAGTTCTTCTAAGTTCAAAGCACGTAAATCTGAGACTCTGCTTTGATCCCCCCTGTGATACAGTGTGGGGTACAAAACCCAAATCCAGCTGACATTGTGTCATTGTGTAATGTAGACCCTAAGCAGAGAGCTGTACGGCTGTATTTGTTCCTGTGTGCTCAGACACAGCAAAGCATTTTGGAGAGAGGATGGGTTAGCGAGGCACGTTGCCATGTATAACGTTTTTCAGAAAACTTTTCCGCGGCAAACAGCTCCTCTTTGCAATGCTTGTGCCCCCCCGGTGTAGGTGACGGAGGCTGGAGATGATGCGCAGAGATGGTGCCAGCTGTTCGCTGGCTGGAACAACTCTGGAGAAGGTGCCATGGCTCCATGCGTTCAGGTTTGCGTTTGGCTCTGAGTCAGATGGAATATGTACAAAAATAACACGTAGCAAGAAAGCTGCTGGTGAGCATTTGTCCTGAGGAGGCTGGTGTGCTGTTTGCTGAGATCTGCATCAAGCAAATTCAAGAAATTGCCTCTCTGATTTACTTACAATTATGGTGGGGACATGGCATATGCCAGAGATTGTTCCACTCCATTTCTGAGATCATCAGATTGTGCTGGGCATGCAGGTGTTTTTTTTTTTTTTCTTTAAAAAAAAGTAAGACCAAGAAGATAGAAAGCATATGGATGTCCACATCTAGTCACTGGTGAGCTCTTCCCCATAATTTAGTCCATTATGGAGAAGACCTCTGCCAAGCTTCTTATGAAAAGCCATGCAATCCACTAGGAATGCCAGCCCAAAGCTCTGTGGGTGCCCTGCCTGATACCTGTGGCAGGAGTTCATCATCACTGACTCAATTACATTTTTAATATGCATGTGTATATCTGGCAACTTAAGTACTCACATGCTTTAGATAGATAAAGACTGTGAAACACTCTGCTGCATAAACACACCACAATATTAACTTGGGTCGTTTGGGTCCAGAGTCACTGTATGCAAGCAGGGTGTTCTGCAGTCTCTCCAGTGCAGAAATTACTGTTATTTCTTTAACGGCTGTCACACACTGAAAGCAGTTGTGGGGAAAAGCAGCGCGGGTTGGAAAAGCAAGGGAAGGTAAATAGAATAAACCTCTTCCATCTACTGCAGTACTCCTGCTTTCTCCCTTAGCTCTCTACTTCTCTCCTGTGCGACGGCACCTGGGTTTGTGTTTGCAGCAGGGGCAGGGAGGCTCTGCCCCTCCCCAGCCTCACACCCACTGGGCTTGTAACCCAACAGGGTTTCACCTCCTGCCATAGCTGGTGCGAAGGCTATGATATTGTACTGATGTGCTTCGAAGGGGAAGGAATTCTGTTGTTTTCTGCTATTTGTAAGCACACTACGGAAGGTAACTAAGTGAGAAGGGGTTTGTATTGGCCCCTTAGTGGCCTTACTGGATCTGCAGAAGCTGTTGGCTTGCTTTATATGGATTTCTAGCTGATCACTGTGCCTCTGATAGCGAGAGATAAAATAACACCCCTGCCTTTAAAGCACTTAAGGTGAGTGTTCAGGGCATGCGCTCTTTTGAGCCTGTGGGTGGGTTGGTGGCATAGCTTGGCCCTGCTTCGAGGCTTTGGAGTGTGGTGTTGGGGCTGAGGCTGCCCCCCGCCCTGGTCCAGCCTCTGCCGGGGAGGTGCTGCCTCCCGGCTGCCCGAGGGGCACTTCTGGGGTTCGGGGGTGATGCCTTGGTGCCTGATGGGGAGGGGAAGAGGCGTAAAATGGGAGGTGGAGCGTGCTGGGCAGATTTCGTTGACCTGCAGGTCTGGTCCCCTCCGCTCCCTTGCTGGTGCTGACTTTCTGCACCAGGCATCTGCTGCTGTGCTGCAGAAGCTAAATTTAATATGAAAACAGTTTAATTTTGGCTCACATTGACTGCTTTCATGATAACGTCCGTAACAGTGGCACGGACACAGATCAATACGCCAGTGCTGCTTCATGGTCTGGCGGGGATAGAAGACCGAGGGTCCCGTTAGGCGGGGAGTGGGCCGTGCTGCAGCCTGGTGTGATCAGAGAGGATCTCCCTTTCCCTGGATGGGGAAAATACTTGCATAGAGCTTGGGGGCGAGGAGGAGGCAACTGACACTTCAGTAGAGACAAATCTGATGATTCATTTCCACAGCCCCCAGGAGCTCACGTGTGAGCTGCGTATTGGGAGTTTCTAGGAATTTCAAGGAGCATCATTCGTTTTGAAGGTAGCCCGTTCAATATTGAGGAAGGAGCATAAAATATTGCTGCTAGATGGCATTATAGGAATTGAACAAGCAAGGACTTCTGGAGGTTGTTCGAAGAAGCTGGGGGGAAAAAAAAAAATGCCATCCACAATGTTAAAATCCCAAATGAAAAGCTTTTTGGCTCAGAGTATCTGTGCTCTTAGTATGTCTTTCCTTGTGCCTCAACACCCTGATTTCAATGTTACCTGTAGTTTTCCTGTTTCTTTTCTTGGTTTCTTATGGCCTCTATCGCCCTGTTGTTTCTGCCTGATGTTCAGAATGGTTGCTAATACAAAATCGTCAATGCATTTAATTAACATCTTGCTTTTCTCTTCTTCCAGATAACACTTAATAAAAACAGACCTAGCGCCTTCCCACAGGTGTCTCCCACTTGATCACTACATTGTCTCTGTCTCCTCTTATTGCTGACCCAGTTTTCTTTTCAATTCCGTCAGGAGCTTCCATCAGCTCAGATAGGTTTGGAGCCTGCTTTACGTCTAATGCTGTGCGTATTGCCCAAGGGCTCGTGATGTTGAGGGTGCTGTTGGCAAACGCCACAAAGGGTTTTAGGTGCCTGACGTGGCAGGTGGACTCTTGGAGCCAAAAATTAGATCCTGCCAGCCTTAAAGCCAGGAGCTTTTGGCAGTGCTTTTCCACAGGGCTCATTGCAGATGGTGCCCAAGGCTGAGATGAGTCAGGTTAGAGGGACGGTCCTTGCTCTGGCCCTGTGATGCTGAGCCTTGTTGCACATGTCAGTCTGGGCTGCTGTTTTGGGGGGGGGGTATCACCCGTCCTTCCAGCACCCACAGGGGTGGCAAAGGCTGTTCCATGTTTTCTGAAGGAGAGCATATTGAGTCTTGCTTTATGTCACTTTGATGAACACCTCTCCATAAGCACCAGGATAAACTAATCCCAGATTATCACATCAAATTGCCATTGCTCACTAACCCTCCTCAGCATGATGTTACAGAATTAGTTACCAGTATTCATGATGTTCGTTACTGCAGTCCCTGAACACCCCGCATGGCGCATCATCTAGATCTAGTGATATTTATTGTTGCGTTTTCCAAGTGGTCCCTCTCCTGCTTTTTATCACTAGCTGTGTTTACTAGGCTTCATTATACTCTAGTTGTTTGAATCTCTGTAATTTTTGATACTTTATTCAAAGCCATTTAGACACTTAGACCCATTAATTTTATTTTTCTTTTCCATTCTAATGGACTGGTTTCTTCTGCTGGCATACAAGTGAGAAAAAAGTACCATTCTCTAGACCTTTTGGTCATTAGTAAATAGTAGTCCTAATTCTTCCTGCTCTCTTTTCCTGTTAAGTTTGAAGTTGTCATATATACATCTTGTTTTCTTCCTGCTCTTTTGTCTAAATTAATTCTTATCCTCAAACCAGGCACAACATTTAAATCCCTGCAGCCCTTCAGCATGAGTGTTGTCTGCATCTTAAGATGTTATGCTGGCATTGCTGGTACATGACTTATGTTCCTGCTGCGACTTTGTCTGCACTACAAGCTGAAGAGGTGGGGGGTTTTAGCTATATCTCTTTTTAAACTGACAGATAAATTGGCAAAATAATGGCATGTTATCTTACAAGGCTGGAATAAACCCTTGTAAACTTTCTATTGATGTCATTGTGCCAAAATTAGAACTGTCTTGTAAGTTATACCAGCTGTATGCTGGACAGAAACTGTTTTGAGCAGCAAAGAGACAGCAGAGAAAGTCCTTGCTAGGATAAGAACAACAAGTTTGCCCTTGTATGATTTCTTTGGCATTAAATGGCATTAAATTATTTCACCACTGGTCCTGACAGGTGTTTTATATGTGACAAGCCAAAAGAAATGAGCAAGGAAAAAAAAAAACCAAAAACAAACAAAGAAAAACCAAGGCCCCGGTGTGCTGATGAGTGTCATCTTCAACAGCCAGCTCGCAAGGCTTCCCGTTCAGTGATGAAACCTCATCTTCTGAAGGGGAGGAGAGGCTAAATGGGGAAGAGATTGCACTGAAACAGTCTTTTCTAAGCGTACACACAGCAACTGACTTTTGACTTAAGTATACCTGAAGTGGTAAAAGTCTTGTATGCGTTTTGTGGCAGCAGAGTTGTTTAGAAATTATGTTCAGGGTGACTTTAGGTGCTCATGATGCTTAAATGAACTTGCCAGGATGAAGAGTGCATGTGTGTATGTACCCACGCGTGGCTGATTCCTCATCTATTGCCGCTGTCCGCAAGGGAGAGCAGAAGGTGCACATCATAAGCACCCCAATAAGAAATTGCAGAAGATTAGTGTGTTTTTTTCTCATACATAAGCCCTTCTTGATTAATTTTCTCCTTTTGCGTGTTTTGCAGATAAGTAAGCAGCAGCTCCAGACAATCAAAGATCGTTTCCAGGCCTTTCTCAACGGAGAAACCCAGATTGTGGCAGATGAAGCATTTATAAACGCTGTCCAGAGCTACTATGAGGTAAGGAGAGATGATACAATATTCATATGAATCCCTGTTCTCCTCCCTATTCACAGAGAGAGTCGAATCCTGAACTAATGGGTTCTTTGTCCTTTGTCAACAAAGCACAAAACAAGGGCAAGTGCAAGGCTTCTCCCATCTGATGTCTGATACATCACAGGGTTTGTGAGGTTCAGGGTTTGAACATGCAACCATATGGCAACTGTGGCAACCCCTACACCATGATGTATCCTGTAGCTTGATTATGAGGAGGATCGTACCTCCTTTAAGCTGAAAAATATCTTCCTGATGCTTTTAAACAGTGTTGTCGTTTAACCCCAACTGGCAACTAAACTGCACACAGCTGCTCACTCACTCCCCCCTGGTGGGATGGGGGAGAGAATTGGAAGAGTAAAAGTGGGAAAACTCGTGGGTTGAGATAAAGACAGTTTAATAGGTAAAGCAAGAGCCACGCACGCAAGCAAAACAAACCAAGGAACTCATTCACTGCTTCCCATTGGCAGGCAGGTGTTCAGCCATCTCCAGGAAAGCAGGGCTCCATCATGCGTAACGGTTACTTGGGAGGACAAATGCCATCGGTCCGAACATCCCCCCTTTCCTTCTTCTTCCCCCAGCTTTATGTGCTGAACATGACATCATATGGTGTGGAATATCCCTTTGGTCAGCTGGGGTCAGCTGTCCCAGCTGTGTCCCCTCCCAGCTTCTTGTGCACCCCCAGCCTGCTCGCTGGTGGGGTGGGGTGAGAAGCAGAAAAGGCCTTGACCCTGTGTAAGCACTGCTCAGCAGTAACGAAAACATCCTTGTATTATCAACACTGTTTTCAGCACAAATCCAAAACATAGCCCCATACTAGCTGCTATGAAGAAAATTAAGTCTATCCCAGCCAAAACCGGCACAAACAGTGTACTCTAAAACAAGAAAGCTGGCACGATATAAAATAAATGTCATGTGCTCCCTGTGAAAAATACCAAGAGAAAACTGGGCAGCACGTTCAGTTCTTGCTGAAGCTTTTGCTTGTGTCTAATTGACTTCGGGATTTTCAGCAAGAGCCTTGTCTTTTCTCGTTGGTATGACAAGTGCTGTAAAGCAAAGGGGGAGGAAGGGGGATGTACAAAACTAGATGGTACCAAAGAACATGAAGCATCATTCATAATTGTGCAAAAGAATAATTATGCATGTCTGTCTTTTTGCACCTCTTTGTATGCAGCCCTTAATGCTGCCTTTCATATCTTTTCTCAGAAGGAAAGAGCTTCTGTTTTTGAAGGAAATCGGTGCTTGTGATTTGTATGAGGAGTGTCGCTTATTTTTTTGCTAGCCCTTCTGCAAACCATTTCTCTTTCTCCCTAGAGTTATTCTGTCATAAAGGTGAAGATTTCGCATTGCCTACATAAAATATTTCTCTGGAAGTGGAATCGAAGAGGGGACCAAAATCAGATACTAAAACTGAAGAGAATTTTAACTCTATAAAAAATGGCAGCAGCTGCTTCTGTGTAAGGAAAGCACAAATTGTCTCTGGACTAACTCTATTAAACCAGCCTAGTAGTTACTGCTCCATTGTTCTCTGTACAGGAAGGAAGCTGAGAGTAATTTACATCTCTTACCAGGAAAGAAATTGCCAAGGGATCATGAGTTTATCACAGCTTCACCGAACAGATGCTCTCAGAGAAGGTTTTCAAGATGGCGTGAGCTGCATTTTAGGATGCAAGAGCAGCATAATCTGTTCAGATAAGACTATTGTGCAGGAAAAGGAAACTGCTTAAAAACAGGCGAAATACATCCCTGTTTCACCAGGGGGTCTGGCTGAAAGCAAGTCCTGACCAGCTCCAGAAGTCCTGTGCTGTATAATTACCCCAAGTAATCAAGCTTACAAAGAGCAGTTGATCAGCACGAGGTGTCTGCAAACCCTATGTCTTCAGTTCAACTGGACACTCCACCTGCTCTGTCCTACTTAAAACAGGCCACAAAAAGCATAATACATTGCTCTGTGTCCTTTAGCGCAACGTTCTTTTTCTTCTTCTTAACTGTTGGTCTCCTTTAATTTACGGCTGTGTACTTTCAGCTGCTGTGCAGCTGTAGCATGGCTGCGTGTGTCTTCCTCGGCACCGTCTACAGTGGCACGAGGCAAAGCCTTGCCGCAGAAAGCCTCTGCCCCCTCTCAGTGCCTGAGCACTTCCCTGCTGACAGTCTTCTTCCTCCCTTCTCTGCAGAGAGGTGCCCACCCTTGGTTGAGCCATGGTGCAATCTCAGCAGATCCTGCCTATCTCAGCTCCTGCAAATCTGAGTTTTGTGCAATTAACTGTCCCTTGGATGGACGCTATCTAGAAGTTGGCATTTAGGTACTGACTTATAAAGCTGCATGATGGCTTGGAAAATACTAAAACTTGTTTTTTTGCTAAGCTGAAACTGGCCATCTCTGCAGGATGTGGCTCGTGTTTCTAAGGGGTTCACTTACTATTAGTGCAGATTAGAATCATTACCTGGAGAATGATTTTTTTTTTTTTTCTTTTTTTCCTTCTGGAGAAAGAAAGAATTGAAGGTGACATGGTAAGTCAGGGATGCGTTTGCTCTTGCCGTAGATGTGTTTGCATGGCCACATTCTGCTGTTAAGTCTGCTGTCAAGGAGTAAGTGTGTGATTGCCAGGCTTAGACTAGTTCACAGGCTGCTATCAAATTAAAATATGAGTGAGCTGAGCAGGCTCCACTGCTGTCTGCAAAGCACCGCTGTGCCTGCAGGAACGCTGCAGATCCATGTGTGCGAGGTGGGCCCAGCACACTCCAACAGACGCTCCAGGAGGGCCTCTCTCATGCCCTTTCACTTCTAATGAGTAAAGCTTCATCTGTCAACCAACACTTTATGCAGCAGTCCCTTCAGTGGGTATTATGGGAGTGCTTCATTAGACCCATTTCCACTCTGCTGTGGGCAGATAGAGCCAGGACCATGCGTGACCTGGGGGGCTCATCTACGGACGTGGCAGGAGGTGCCTGACCCAGCTCACAGAGGCCAGTTCTCTTCTGCATGCGCCGGTGTGTGCACCCACGCTAGGATTTTGCTCCAGCAATTCTTGACTCCTGGCAGTCCTACCAGGCAGTCTTACAGCCAGGCGATTCACCTGGTATTTTCTAAAGAAAGCAGCTCGCTCTGCAGGACAAAACACCTCTTTTATCTTTTTTTATCTTCCTATTTCACGGTCTTTTTCTGCTGCTTTGTGTCTGACTGGCGCTCCCCCACACATGCCTCCTTTCTGCCAGCTGCAGCCCTCCTTTCTCTGCTGGCTGCTGCTCTGCACCCAGGGAGGATAAATCGGGGCTGAGGGGAGACAGGGAGTCAAGTCCCCCTGCTCAGTGCCGTCACCCCTCTGACGGGGGTGAGGACCACAGATAACAACGGCCGCTGGTGTTGGTGGGTATGGGAAGTCATTAGCGCTGTCGCACAGGGTCAGGCCAAAGGTGCCTGGAGCGGATGATTAGAGAGAGGACGTGGGAGCCGAGGATGCCACAGCAGGGCTGTTCGCCGTGACCTCACACCGTTTCCAGCAGTCAGTGTGATGGGGACTTCCTCGGCTGTGCCAGCAGCTTGGATTTTGATAGCTCTCGCCTATTACCTAAAAGCACCTGCGCACACCCAGGGTGTTATCACTCATATTTAAGCTCTGCAAGGAGGCAAAATGTGTGCTCGTATCGTTTCAGCATGGACTGAAGAGGCTGCTGGTGGCATCCTGCCTGTCTCGTCTGCCGGGAGTGTTCCCTAGCACAGTGATGTTGGGAGGAAACAGCCCAGCTCTTCCTCAGCAGCATTTCTGGGCTGGTCCTGGAGCAAAACCCACTATTAGTCCCGACAGATGCCTGTGCCATCAAGCATCTGGGAACATGGAGTGCCATGTTGCTGAGTGGTATAAAAAAAAAAATCTACCATGTCCTTAGGTCATCCTCAAGCTCTTTAATTATTGAGAGCTGATAGATACACGCTGGTGCTGGCACGGCTTCTTCCCAGCCTGCTGCATTGATCCGTTCTCAGCATCATTAATAAAACAGCAGTTCTTTCTGGGCATTGATTGCTCTCCTGTGTTCAGCGCTTGGGAGAGGAGAGCCAACACAATATCCCCCTGTCCCTCTCTCACCCTCCAGCTCTGCGTTGCTCCCAGGGCATCTCCTGGTCTGCAGGGGTCTGTTGCTTCTGCTGCTCTTGCAGTGGGAAGAACATCTTCATCAAAAGCCTTCTCCCTCCCTCCTGCTGTCAGTGTCCTGCACCTTGCAGGCTGCTCTCTCTGAAAGCCTTCCCAGGCAGCCTCAAACCGTGCTGAACCATCCTGTGCTTCTTCAGCAGAGCTGGAGCAGGAAGGGATTTGGCCTCATCCACCTGTGGCCATGCCACCTTTTAGTGATCTCAGTTGTCTTGGTGCTTACCCATCAGTTTGCAAAAATCAGGCCATTCATCCTTGTCCTTTCCCAGAGTGTTTTAACGGTGCTCTTGCAGTGCTCGTTGCCCAGGTTGGAAAGACCAGGGTACAGGAGAAGTGGGGACACACATGTTATTTAACTGAAGGTAACATTAAATTAATGAATACAACGCCATTCCTGCCATCTTGTGACAGCAGGGCAGTCTGCAAAGATCTCCTCTGGTGTAGTAGTTTAATGTAAGCCTGGTCCTTGCACTGGTCAGAGGTTTCCCAGGGGCCTGGCTACCGGGATAGATGCAATGCAATGCTGCTGACTTGAGTAGGATGACTGAGCTCTCTCTAACAAGGCGGAATTTGGCTAGGTGAATGTAGTTGTGCAATAACTAACTTATATTTTGCTCTATCAAATGTTTTTAGTAACCCTGCTTTCCCAAAGGGCATTTATGTGTCTGGTGAGGTGACCATGAGATCGCATGAGGTCTTAATTGCATCAAAATGTTACATTTTAGCGGACGCAAAGCAGAACTTCACCTGATTTCATTACGCTCCCCAAACTACAGCCGAAACCTCTGTCCATCTGGCAACATGTGGTTGTTGAGCAAGGTGTTGGAAAGTGTACTGGCAGCCAGTTAGCAGGCTTCCCAGCAGTGAAACCGTGTTTTGTGGTACTTAAGGGGGATTTTTTTTTTTTTAACTGACACCATTTGAAGTCACCCCTTTTTTGCAGGTATTCCTGAAAAGCGACCGTGTTGCTAGGATGGTGCAGAGCGGAGGGTGCTCAGCGAATGACTCCCGGGAGGTCTTCAAGAAGCACATTGAGAAGAGAGTGCGCAGCCTGCCAGAAATTGATGGCCTCAGCAAGGAGACGGTCCTGAGCTCTTGGATGGCAAAGTTTGACGCTATTTACCGTGGGGAAGAGGATCCCCGCAAGCAGCAAGCCAGGATGACGGCAAGCGCTGCCTCGGAGCTCATCCTCAGCAAGGAGCAGCTCTACGAGATGTTCCAGAATATTTTGGGGATCAAGAAATTTGAGCATCAGCTTCTGTACAACGCGTGTCAGGTAAGGTCTTTCTCCTAGGCTGGGTTGGAATGAAAGGGGGTTTCTTGGGGAAGGGCTTTCTGATGGGAAATACTGC
The DNA here is from genome assembly GCF_000690835.1 of Fulmarus glacialis. Taxonomy (NCBI): domain Eukaryota; kingdom Metazoa; phylum Chordata; class Aves; order Procellariiformes; family Procellariidae; genus Fulmarus; species Fulmarus glacialis. The sequence goes on from NW_009201289.1 coordinate 37,704, forward strand.
TGTTACGAACTGGAAACTTTGGGTCTGACCAGACTGTTTTTGAGAGAATTTCCACCAGGGAAGAATTTTGGTTCATGGTGGGACTTCTGCACTGCCAGTTATGTTCTGTCTGTCCAAGTGGGCTGCCTCCTCTTGCTTGTGCTTGACTGCTTAGGGTTTTCTGCAGATGTTTCAGAAGGTCTTTATATTAGTTTTCCTTCCTGAAATCCCATAGGATTGCTGAGATGAGAAACTTTTATTCCTCCAGCTCAGTGTCTGGATGAGCAGGTCTTTGGTGCCTAAGTGGGCTGTTTTGCTGTGACTTGCTTGCCTTTCCACTGTCACATCACCAGTCTAAATGACAGAAGTACGTTCTTGCAGCCTGCAATAACCTTATTAGCACTTGAAGCTCAGATCCACCCCATATGAGGTGGATCCCATATGCAAACTCGCTTATTGAGGTGGTACGGGTTCTCCTTAAGTAGAGGGAGCCTCTGTGACCCCTGCGTGCCTGTGGTGGAAGGAGAGAGCATCCCAAACCCCTCTGACCTCAGGGTGGCTCTGCTTGCACTATGAGTTCCCAAACAGATGAAAACCTTTCCCATTCCTCTCTTTTTCTCCCCCAGTAAGAGCCAGTTCCCCAGAGGCACGGAGCTGGGGCTCTGCAGTGCTGCTTGCCTTTCCAGCAGCTCTGGCTGAGGGCTGCCGGTGGCTGTCCAGGCTGTCGGTGACCCAGATTACCCAGGTCCCCTGCTATCGGATATAAATATCGCAGGTGGGATAAAGGATGTCAGAGTCACGGGGAGGGCAAGGTAACGCTGTGGAAAGTTTTCGGAGAAGTTGCAGGCCTCAATCTCTTCCCTGTAATTCAGGGGCTCAACTTCTTATTGAAATTAATACATTTGAGACCAATTCTATCTCTCTTCTGTCTAGACACTTCCAATTCTTTTCAAGACGTAGAAAATTGTTTGATCTGTTTTTTCTTCTGTAAAGAGCTTGATTATCTTGCATTTGTTCTTCTTCATCTCAGACTTTAATGGCAGAGTGGGGAGAGGATAACAAATGACCATGAGTAAGGCATCTTCATAGCAAAAAGCAACAGTAAGGACTACATCAGTCCTCATAAATTGTGTTTACAAACCAGATTTTGTGCCTCCATCCTCTGTTGGAGGACTTCTTTAAAATCAAAACCATAATGTTTTCAGTGATGTGTTGACAGCTGAGTCAGTTCTGCAGTGTTTTTTTTAACTTAAACCAACTCAAGCCCTGTGTCTCTCATCCTTTCTTGACCTGTGCTCAGCTAAGGAACTAGAGTGTATTTGTGTGAGTGTGTGTGCGATCCTACCCTCTTGCTTTGTGGTTCCCAGTAATGCAGAAAACAGTATTTAATCATGGCTGCCCTGCTTTGTGGATGATCTCTGCTTATAAGAGCCTTTCTGGCTGACACCATGAACCCAGTGGCTGCTCCCTGCAAATTGCCCTGTTGCATCGAGCAACCTGTTCCCTGCAGTAGGTCCTGGTTTTACTCTGAAAGTGAAAGATTTAATTCTGGGTCTTTTCTAATACTCAGAGGCAGCAAACCTGTAATTTAAGCTTTTAGAGAAAGACATAATTTCTGTTGAAAGCGAGTATTAGCACGGGAGTTACTCTGTTTTTAATATCTGGATAGTGAGGATTAGCTATGCAGAAGGGAAAGCCCTTTATACAAGGCATGACTCAGAAAGCTGCAAAGCCGTCAGTCATTCAGCTGTTTGGTATTTTCCTGGGGTATAGTGCGAGTGGTTACGGTGCCATGGTGTTGGTGTGGTGGGGTGGGAGCCTGCCTCGTGGGGAGTGGAGGTGGGAGCAGGTCTCTGCTGCTCCTTCTCCTTTAGGTGCTGCAGGGAAGGCAGCAGTGAGCACCCAGCGGAACAGCAGGCTTTGCTGTGGGGACCCTTATTTCAGTGGTCATGTTATCTGGGCTATTCCAGGGGGATCTCTGGAGCTCTCCAGGCACCAGCGGCTGCTCTGCACTTCGGTCTTCCTGTGAAGCACCAAAATTGCTGTTGACTGCTACTCCTTCCTGCAGGGTCCCAGCCATTGCTTGCAGCCAGTCTGTTGCAGGGTATAAGTAAAACCTATCAACGTACAAATGTTTTTGTTTGCTTAGCTTGTATGGGGAGTTCCTGGCAAAAGTCGAAGGTGCATGCCACTTGGCTAGCATGTTTTCTGCAGCAGAGCTGCAGGGGAGAGCAGAAAATGATATGCAGTGAGCAGTGATTCGGTAACCTGCTACTTTCCCCCCATGAAAGCTTCGTCCTGATCTCTCATGATGAAGCACTGGCATCAGCCCTGAAACAGGAGATTTTTCCCTTTCCCTCCTAAGCTTTAGTAGCAAATTATTTCCTACTCCAAAAGCTCTTGGTGTTCACACAGGGCAGATTTCAAAGCCACAACAGCAGCTGGGTGGCCGATTGCTCCAGGCTGGAGATGCAAGTCAAGCCCTGGGCACTTGCCCTTCATGGCTTGGAAACTCTCCCGTGCCGTAACCCCCTAGACTGCAATGAGCCGCTCTGCACCGGCGGCATCTCCGACGTGTGAGTTCTGACACCAATTAGAAAGCCAGAGGCACCTACCAACATTACAGCACTAAAACCAGAGACATCTGGAGAGAGAAGAATCACGTGTGCAGCGTTGCAGCAGCCCGCATGGGTGCTGGGTGGGAGGGGACCCGGGGCAGCCGGAGGGGAGGAACAGCTCCCTGCTTTGCATGTACATGGGCGCTGTGGCCGTGGCAGGGCTGGGACATGCTTCTGCAGGACTTCGTTCCAGTTGTTCTCTCTCTCCCCACCACTTTGCATTTTCATAAGTTTTCATTTGCCGCATCTGTCTCTCTGTTTGACAAGCCACCTTCTGGGAACACCTCTGCTCTGCCAGCCTGTCCTGAAATCAGCAGAGAGTCCCCTTCCCGGGTGGGTTTGTAAACACCTCAGCCTGCGCCTGTAGCCGTACTTACAGCACTGAGCACACCCATTGGGCTTGGGGGCACTGGCCCCATAACCCCTAAAAATGGTCGTTTATTTCCATCGTGCTGTTTTGTGTCAGTCCGGATTGCATTTCGGTCAGAGTCTGCCTAAGCAGCGCTCATTTGCCTCCCTGTGAAGACACACTGACTCTGTTCTGACTTTTGTCTCATCAGAGTTAATTGGAAGTACAACTTAAATCTTTTTCTTAGTAATGTGATTGAAGCTTCTGTCGCTTGTTTCATAAGAACAAAATATTTTATATATTCTGTTTGTGAATAAGCTTTAAGTAAAAGGAAAACAGTCTGGCCTTTTCCTGGATGTGCTGAAATTGTAATATTCCCAGAAATACCACGCGGGCTCAAGTTGCGCACGTGTGGGTGATTAATACATTTGCTTTTCTCCCTCGGGCAGTGTACAGGCAGCTCTTGCCGGAGCCCACCGTGGACCCTGGCTCAGCAGCCTGCAGTGGTGCCACAGGCTTTACACCGAGACTGAGCAGAGCTCCCAAACAAATCCGGGAGCAATCATGAGCTTCCCAGTGGTGGTTTGGCACAACATAACCTACACTTATTTTTGACCTGCGCTTGTCTGCCATGCATAGGAGGAATTGGGAAACGGAGCCTTTTCCCTGGCAGGCTGTCTGAATGCCATCACTCTTTCTGGGGCGGCAGTGCGGAGCTGTTAATGCAGTTTATCAGTCAATCACCTGTGCTTAGAAAAGCAAAGCCGGTCAGCTTCTCCCATTGCTCCCGTTGGCTGGGAGCGGGGGGGCCGGCTGGTCGGACGTGCGCTCCCTTGCTTTGGTGTGCGAGGTGAAACTGCCCCACAGGCTGTGCAAGGAGGCAAGGGGGAAGAAGAGTTAGCCTAGTTGTTGTCCTCCTAAAGATGAGAGCCTCAAACACTTGCTTGAACTTCTCCTGTGGTCTGGAAGAAGGTGCTTTTCTCGATGTGGCCTCTGTTACATCATACTCAGTGACTGCACAATGGTTACATCACTGTGTTTTCATTCACTTCTGAAATAATATTTTGTTTGTGCAGAAGGAGGATGATTTCTAAAGGGATTTTTTTTTTTAATACAATATCCCCAGGTGATGAGATAAGTGTATTCTTAATGTGATAGCGGTGATACAGCAGGATCTGAGATAGCAAAAGGGATTGATGTGGTTGGAAAGGCTTTTAGGAAACAAAGATGGGAAGTGGTGTTGTAGCAGAATGGTTGTGGAGATAACGGTGTTGTTAAGCACAACCTCTGACTACAACATTTTAAATAATACACGGAGGCTTAAGTTTTTTGCATAACACATGCTATGTGGCTTGGTGTTTCTGCTCCACTGGAGTTGGCGTGGGAACTGAGCATCTCCGGCTCCAGCAGCGAGTTCCTCTGCTGTGCGAGGCATCATGGAGGGAGAAGGGTGTTTGAATCTGGGGTTTCTGGTCCAGAAGCCATTGGCAAGGCTTGGGTTTAGCTCTGCTGCTTTGTAATTAACCCACAACTCTGGAAGAGTCATCCAGGACCTATTTTCTATAAGTGTTAGGCAGTTCCAAACTTGGGTCTTTGCTGCAGTCGGTGTTTCCTTGGGCATGAGCCCTGTATTTCCCACTGACTTTCATGACGGCTGAATTGCAGCGGCATCTCTTGAAAATCAGGCTGTGGTGTTCTCCCCGTCTTCTTCCTCAGCTGCAGGGCAGTGATTTACTTTTCTATCTCAAGCTGTGTTTGAAAGTCATTTTTAGCTACAGTGAGAAAAGAAGAAGCTGGTACAGTGCTGTTCAGTTAATCCAGCGGCAGTAGCTGGTGTCGAGACCAAATCTATGGTGAGCTGCACACTTCCATCCTCCTGCTTTGGAGGAAGCGCTGGGCTCCCGGGCCGTCCCTGCAGGACTGTCTGAATTCACAGGCTTCACAATCAGACTTTCTCTTCTTTCCTGGGCCTGAAGTGTCCCAGGATTGTGGGACATTCCTGTTAAATGTGCAAAATACCTATGCTAAGCTTCCAATTTCATCCAATTCCCTTAGATACTGGATTTGAAAACAAATAGCTAAATGTATGCATGTCAAACCTGCTGAGTAATACATAGTAATACATGGTCGTGGTTTTTCAGCATCTATTCCTATCCATCCAGGAAAAAGGTAAAACATCAGAGAAGTGTGCGTGTGTGGGTGGGCTACAACACAGACCAAGTCCCTTTGCTGTCTGGTGGCTATTTCATGTAAAGGGATGAAAGCCTCTAACCAATCCAACTGGAATTGTTTCGTAAGTTTTGGGGGCCTGTGATTTTAGCTAGGAAACATTTCAACCCAAATTTTGCCGACCAGAGCTGGCTTAAAACTAGAATTCACTGTTTTGACATTTATTTTTGCAGCTGAATTAGGACACTGTGTCCAAAGGCTGACATTTCTCACAAAGCAGAAAGTTCCCCTGCCAAAAAAATTCGTTTCAGAAGTGTTAGCAGAAAAGATATTTAGGATTTCTGTCCTGAATGAAATGTTTGATTTTAGCTCAAGTCAGTATTAGAGATGATTCAAGGTGGTGTTTCGCCTTCTGCTCCTCTCTCATCTCTGCAGTTCAGGTGGTTTTCCCGAACTTTGTTTCTTGACTCGCTGCGGTGCGTTGAGCCCGTTGCAGAGATGCTGAGGTGGTACTTGGAAGATGCAGCCCAAGTTAGGGCAGAAATGAGTAAGGACAGAAACTCTTGTGAGGCGCTGTAACATCTCAGATGGTGAGATGAAGGTTAAGGTGACTTCAGAATAAATGTTTTGTTTGTGTGTATCCTCCCCAAACTAAGTATTTAATTTAGTTTGTTGTGATGAAAAATTCCCAGCCATGCCTTGCAATGAGCATTGAGCCCAGGGTCATTGTGCACAGTGTGGAGTTACCTGGCTGTGCACATCTCTGAATTGAAGGGACACAGGGGTTTAGTATCAGATCACTCCCTTCTGCTCCCTGTTCATCATTTTTGAAGAATATAAAGCAATTCCTTTTTATTGTAGCTTCATCTTGAAGCTCAAAGCCTATGAAATAGCCATCTGCAGTTCTGGCCATTTAAACACTAGCGCTGGCTCCCTCCAAAAGGGAGGAGGTTTGCTTCAGCCCCAGAGCCCCTGGAAACAAACCATCTCGGGGCGGTGGTGGCAAGCCGGGGCTGCTGCGGGGCTGCAGGCAAGGGCCAACGAGCCTCCACAGGCTCCTCTCTCCAGGGCTGGATACCTGGATGCTGTGGACATGTGGCAGCTACGGCCAGCACCGCTGTCCCCCTTCTAAATGTCCCCAGGGCATCAGCCAGACCCCTTGGCTTTTTTTTCCCCCTCTTTCACTCCTTCAAAACACCTTTCAGTCGCTCCGCCTATTTCCACACTGTGAGCATTATCCCCCCCCTTAAAACAAAGCCACCACCAAGAAAAATGGGTTAAGGTGGTTCTGAGATGATCAAAAGCTTCAAAATCCATAAAGCATCATACTCTAATGTTTTCAGTAATTCAGTATTTATTTCCATGGAAACAGAAATGGCAGCCTGGAGCCTTCTGCAGGGTTGTAATTACTCCTGTAGCAGCCAGGCAGCATGCCTGTCAGGGCTCGAGCATCTCCCAAAGACAGCAGTGGTTTAGCGCCCGATGGGAAATTGAAAAAGGAAAAAGCATTGGGAAGTGAATGAAATTTTCCCCTTCATAATAACACGACGTAGATACACGTGGTCCTTCGGGGAGGAGGGGGAATTGCCCTTCTTCGTCAGCTCGGGGTGCGATATTTTGAAGAATGATGTTGGCATGGGAGGGTGGAGGAACGGAGAGGGACAGTGCAATGTCAGGGACGGGGCGAGCGTGACGTCTGGCTCCGCTGGTCCCATGTGCAGAAACAGTGACCTGACACGTGATGCATCGTTTATAATTAGGAGCAGGAGAGGTGGTTGAGGTGGGACATCTGTCTGCTCCAGCATCCGACACCCGGTCTCCTCTAGCGTCCAACGGAGAGCTGTGGGGAGGAGCTCAGCCAGCTGGAGGGGGACATGGTGGCGGGCGGGGCGGCCCTGCCAGCCCAGCAGTGTGCCACGGGGCTGCTGCCTTTTGGGGAGGAAAACGCAGCGATCGCTCTCTGCCAGGGTGGGACCCGCTCCCCCGAGCTGTTGGCACCGAGTGTCTGATTTGCGCAGACACGAATGGACCTACGTGTGCATCCGTTAGCTGTAGGATCAGCTTATGTTCTGTGCTGTTATGGACTTAGAGAGCAATCTTGGCCCCTGTAATTAAATTTAAAGCAAATTAGCTCTTCTATTAAACAAAATAAATCTGATGTAGCCTAATGCTGTATTCTCTAGCTATGGCTGATCAATCGCTCCTGCAAAGAGCAGGCAAATGCTGCTGAGCAGATGGTCTTGGCTGAGGCATGGTCAATTAAACTAATTAAAGATGCTTTCATTTAATCAGAGAGTGTTTTAACCCTGTTAGCTGCCAGTTGGGGATGTATGTTTTTGTGCACTAGGAACTTCCAGTTCTGGCCCTACTATGGACATCTTATGGTTTTACAGTCCCTTTACAGAAACCAGGCTAGAGCGTGCATCCGAAGAGCAGATGTTTAGCAGGGAAATTATAATGTCATGCAACAATAGTGAAGATTTGCAGAGGAAAAGTCAGTTGTTTTCTTCTAACACTAACCAGAGATGTTTATTAGAATGAAGAAGTCTTCTGCACTGAATCCTTCCCACGCTACCTCCTGCCAGCCTTCCCTCCGGGTTTAGGGGTGTGGATGCCTCTCCGCAGCCTAGCCAAATGTCATTTGTTCCACCAAAACAAGCGGCGGCTTTGTTTTTTATTTAAGGGACAGAAAATAGTTTCAGCATCCAGACAGGTTCTGGAGTGGAGGAGCAGCCTCTTGTTTCTGCTCTCTGCTGCCACGCAAAATGTGTTGGCTGCTGGGAGCCCCCCCGCCGTGGGGCTCTGGAGATGGATTTAATTCATTATTTGCTGCAGAAGTCCACAGAGACTCCTCTGAGCCAAAGCCCTGTTTTAGTTTGCTTAATAGAGCACTCAGTCGTTATTTGTCACAACTGGGCACCCTCCCCATTTCCCGTCCCCCCCTTCCGATCTGCTGCGCTGCTCCCCTGCCCTCACTGGAAGGGCTGACGCCACTTGCCAGCGAGGTAAGTGCAACCAAGAGAGCTAGTTACTCTCATGGAAAAGCATGCAAAATTATCTCAGTAGAGAAGACTAACGCATCCGGACCATTAGTGACCCCCTCGCTGGGCAGCACCGAGGGGCTGCAGCACGCCAGGACCAGCGGTCCTCTGCATTTCCAGCAGCTTGTACAAATTAAATTAGAAACAGTTGTGCTTTATCCAGAGGCCACATGGGCAACTTCACGCATCAGACCAGATCTATCCTGCTGCAGCAATATTGATCCCTGCAGGTACATTAGGGCTAAAGTCAGGATGATTTTCAAGATGTTCATCCTTTGTGAAATGGTTTTTATTCGTCTCCTTAGTGAGGAGGTTTTGTGGTGCAATATCAGCTGAACGCTCTTCGTTGTCCATGTGGACTGATTAATTTCTGCAGTTTAAGGTTTAAATTACCATCAAGATCTCTCTTCAGTTTTATTTTTGTTTCAATTGGCCTGTGAATACTTTTCATCATGTGCATTCACGCTGCAAAGGAATGCATAAAAAATAACCATGGTTACCTTATAAAATATCAGTGACTTGACATTTTCAATCTACCTTAACCCTTCTATTTAGGGACTGCTAATTCTTTTCTTTTCACTGAAAATCTAGTTGTTGGCATGACTTTCCTGCTGCTTAGCCAGATATTTCTTTTTTTCCATCAGATCAGATCATCCATTTCAAATGGATGTTTATTAATACAATTCCATTTCCCTACCACCACCTTGCATTTTGGAAAGGATGAGTTGAGTGGTGAATTCCTGGCTTTAGGTAGGAGCAATTGGGGAAAAGTATGAAGGACTGATGGTGTGCTGATCTGCTGCTGCTGCCATCTGCAGACTAGCAGAGGTCTCCGGGAAGGGAAGCACTTTGGCCCTGACATTATTAATTGGGAGAGCTGTTCTGGTGTTTGCTGCCTCTGCAAGTGCCTGGCTGCTTCCACCTCTGAGCTTTATTATAGGAATAGATCAGAGCAGAGGGGAGGGTCAGGAAGATGGACTGTTCCTGGCACAACTGTGCAGAGGATGATGCTGAAGCAGTGAGGAAGGTTTTGCAGGAGCTACAGAAGTAAGAAAACTTCTTGAGCATCATTAAATGTGACAACCTTCCGGAATTATAGCTTGAGACCATTTCAGTGGAGAGTAGATTTAGGATGGCACAAAATATAAACCCCAGAGGTTGAATTGGCAGAGAGGAGGCTACTGTTAGAAATGGGGGAGCAAGTGAAGAAGTTGTTGCTGAATTCAGGAAAGACTCTTTGCACTGAAAAACCCAACGAGCCCATGGGGCACATTGCCACTGAGCAGGGTGGCCCAGCCTCAAAACACTTGGTGGGTCTGCCCAAGGGGAAGCCAAGCCAAACGTTGTCCATCACGGGGGGGCAGTAGCCAAAGGTGATACATAAAATCAGATGTTTATTGCTGATCTCCCAAAAAAGCAACCTAAAATGTAACTGAGATGGGTTGTAGGTTGGATTTGGAGTTGGGCTTCCACGTGGTCTGGTTCCCGGAGGTGGGCTTCGACTCTCGAAATGCCATGTTTATTTCGAGCAATCTCTCTTGCTTCCCTAACTTTCAATTCAGTGCAAGCCACCATACGTAAAAACCAGTTCCTCAGCATGTCCTGTGTTTTATTAGGAAAGGAAAATGTCACTCGTCCTCTTTGTCTTTCCCTCAACCAGAGATGATGAGCAGAAAACATGACAAAGAAATGACCCCACTGGCCCTCTTCGGAGAAAGTAATCTTATTTTTCCTTTGAGCAGCATTTGTTCCCTGCAGTACACATTCTGTCAATCAGCCCAGGAGGCCCTGGGAGACAGAAGGGGTGTTATCCAGACCTCTCTGTCTTTAAGCAAGGAACTGCAAAAGAACCCATATGTGAAGCTTATCTTAAGGAAGGCTGGAATACTTAATAAGACATAACTGGTGCATGACCCTGCACTGTGTTAATGCCTCTCTTTCTCTTCCTTTTAACTGGAAATACAATATGCAGCCGCCAGAATTTAATTTTGCATGTAGGTCTTTAAATCTAATTTAAATTCCACATGAAAACCTCAGTGGTTTGCAGCACTTCAACCCTCACTCATGTATTTTATAACTGAAATCCTGGTGCTTTCCTGGAGAACTTTCAATACCTATCTCAGGAGCAAAATGGAACGATACCATCCTAGTTGCATGTAGCAGGAGTTATACACAGTCATGCTGGAGGCTTGTGCCAGAGCTCCAGGGTCTTCATTTCAACCAGCAATGTCTTGTCGGAGAACCTGGACTGGTTTTCACTGAGCTGTGCTAGCCTAAAGTTACACACTACTCTTTCAGTTTTCTTTTTATCATCTTAAATAGAGAGATCATTCTTGTGACATACATCATCCACTAAGTGAATATTTTGGAAGTTCTGTATTAATATTTTACTGAGTTTTCGCTAATCTTATTTCTGAAAGACGTGGTTTCTCCAAGACTGCTTCTACCCCTTTGCAATCCATATTATTTTCTAGAAAAGAGAATTATTTTAAAAAAAGATGTGTTATCCACCAGTCCTTTCCTCCACTCCCTACATTTCATTCTTCAGACTACCAGTGTTTCCGTGTTACTTGACAAACGCTTCATGCCACAGCTTGGGATGTGATAGACAGTGTCATTTTAATTCAGAAGCAATGTTGGGAGTCAGATGGATCAGGCCACAGAAAGTGCTGCATGAATATAAAATACAGCTGGGTTAATCTTCCAGTTTGCCTCTAAAAAAGTACCAAAATAAAAAAAAAATAGGTATATTTCGTAAGAGAAATGAGGTGCCAAGAATTTTCTTCAAAAGGATATCAAAGTAGGCGCATATTTGTTCCCACTGAGCTGACTATAAATTGGGAAATGATCAGCAAACTAGATTTCATGCATTTCAAAGGCTCAGTCTCAATATCCCAAACTACAGGGAAAGCAACTTATGTAAGCTGTTCCTTACCTTTATTTCAGTGTTGAGTTTTCATATTCAATATACTATGGTTTTTCTGGAACATCTGATTCTACTCATGTTTTGTGAGAAATTAGAGTGCAAGTTCAATAGGGAATTGGATGCAAGAAGGCTTCAAATACAGCCTCTCATGTATTTAAAAGGCAGCTATAATAGCTTAAAGTCCTGTAAAAACTGTGCTCGCCTCCGTCACACAGACTTTCCTGTATAATGCAGAGAGGCAGTGACGTTTCCCAGCAGGATTTTTCATGTGTTGTAGCCTTTGGTCCAGTTCTTTTGTCTCTGGAATAGAGGACAGTAAGAAGATGGGGAGGTGATGGCACAATATTCTTTGTCATTCAGTGTGAAGTCTGTGTAGAAACGTCATTGCAATGGAAGAGGGAGAATGCTTGCATCCCCCCGTTTAACAAAGAGTACGATGGTGTAACAGCCATTCCTTCCAAAGAGTATTTTGAGATTAAAGGCTATATTGAGCTGAAGTTCCCCATGTAATATGGGAAGACTTAGAAGGCAAGAGAGAGAGGTGTAAACCTCTCGAGCAGCGATCCTGAAGTCGGACTTCAGGGGCACGTGTGTTTTGCTGTAGATGCTGTCAGGTTGGAGGCTGTAGATGTTAAACATTGATAGCTATGGCAGGGAAGTGAGTGGAGTTTCCCAGCACGGCTGTATGTGAGCCCCGGGTGCTGGTGGCCCAGGACAGTGCAGTGCGGGCTGGAGGTCGGAGTCTGAACCCAGTGATGCCCCCCGTGTCACCGGGCTCCTGGACCACAACCAGGTTCCTGCGCCTTGCGGGCTCCTGGGTGCTGGCGGAGCCGAGCTGCCTGCTCGTGTGTTCCTGCTTGAGCCTTAAGCCTTCCTTGGAGCGTGCGGAAGAGGGGCCAGCTCAAATTATAGGCATTTCCCACAGGAGAGCGAAGTGCAGATGCATAATTTTGCTGTCCTCTTCTGAGCGTGCTGCCGGGGGAGTGAGGTTTGCAAGGACAAAGGTGCTGGGGAGGAAGCAAGCACAGTGACTGACAGTGACCCACAGAGAAGCGCGCACAGACTTTGCCCAACGCCCTCCTGAGTTTTGGTTAAATGTACCTACTCGTTCTCGCGGGTGCTGGGATGTGCCCCATGCTCATTTCTGCACCTTGACCAACTACTGCCTGTGTTTACAGCTGTACTGGGAACAGCAGCGATCTTGCAGGTCTCCAGTCGTCATTAGTCCACAGGAAGGGAAATTGGTCAAGATCTATACTGAGGGTATTTTGCTCCAGGTATCAACATAAAAAGGTAGAACGTAGGACACACAAAGCAAAATACCAGGTCACCAACAAAGCTGGGAGATCTTGGCAGGTAACACAGGTTGCAGTAGGATACTGGCAGGAGGCATCGAGCGTAAGGCTTTACTCCTTGGTGATTCCTTAGCAGAAGGAGCATCGGTGAAGAGTTTCCTTGTTCCCAGGTTGAGGACCATGAGCTGTTGGCTTTTGTGGAGGGTTTTGCTAAACATAACTAGCTTCTTTTGTGGCCTAGCTAAGTCCAGAGACGATAGCGAGAAAGTCTTTTGGTGGTGGTTTAAATTATAAAATTCTAATAGTAGAGTAATTAAATGGTCTCTTATTTGTTCTCAACAGCAGTCATTTATCCTGCTGATATTTCTGCCAGTTTGCTGGCGAGCTCGTGTTGTGCAACATTGATGAAATGAGCTGCAGGCATGTGTTCGGCTGCCATTACCAGGAGTCTTGCATGCCCGCGCGCAGAGCTGAGACGAGGGCTGATAAAATAGCTGCAAAACAGAGATGCAGTTTCATGGAGAAACTATTGACACAGTAATTTTATTAAATCAGGTGAGGCCTGTTACGTTTAATGAGAATATCATTTGCCAAATACATCTTATTTTGTTTTAAAATCGCATTAAAATCCAGTGCTCTTTATTTCTGATGCAGGGTGTAATATCAGCAACAGTTCCTCATCGCTGTACCCGCTGTCTCCTTGTGGCTTGGAGTCTCTTTTCCTACCTTCCCTCCCTGTGCATATCCAAATTCTCAAAAATGTAAAATATCAAGCAGCCATTTTCAGTCACCTTCTAACTCGGTTCTTCAATCACTTTTCTGCTTGTGGATTTTCTCTTCACGTGGCCTTTTTCTCCCCAACAGTGGATTTTGGCTGGGAACAGTTGTGCTCAGATGGTTAAGTAGCAACTGAGGGTAAATTAGCTGAAGGAGCTGTGGCTGCCACTGTTGAAATGATTCCAAAATAACTTTGTGGAGGCGAGTGACTGTCAGGTCAGACGAGAGCCGCATGGTTTGGATCTGCCTGGGGGGATTGGAGTTAGAGAGGATAATACAGGTTAGATTAATAGAAGAGCAATGCACTCTAAATACTGGCTTATATGCTATCAAAGATCAGTAATAAAAATTACAGTGACCACTCGTGAGTATGCAGCAGCAGTATTTGGGAAAGGGTCTGTTTCAAACTCTGCGTTTCCCATGAACATCTGCAGTATTTGCGATGAGGACCGTGTGGTTTCTTTGAGGTTGGTACAACAGCTTTCCTCTGGGGAGTCCCTGCTGGCAGTGTGGTCCTTAGCAAAGGGAGAGGAGAAAACCGACCACCAGTTTTGCTAAGGATTTGGCTAATTGATGTGCTGCTGTTCTCCCTGGGTAGCACCGTCTGGAGCCCTGCTGTTCCACCAGCACCTCCTGGTCGGTGGCGGGAGGTGACTCTGCTCCTTTCCCGTGCATCACTTTTGCCAGCCGTGTAACTCCTGATCTTTATTACCACTTAACGTAGGCAATTGTTCAGGGTCACTGCTTGGTCAATCTGTTCCGCCTTTATGTATGGTGATTGCAAAACAGCTGAGGATGTCTGGCAGCCAGTAGAAGTTTTATTTCTGTGGATGAAAATAGCCAAAGATACATTCAAGGAGATAATTGGGATCATTAAACTTTCCTATCGTAATGCCAGTTGCAGTTTCATCCATTGTATGGCTAAAAACGTAAGCAGCGTCAATGAACAATGACAAAAAAGTCTATTCCTATCCCAAATATACCAGCAGAAACACTGGTGTTGTAACATCAGAGTATGGGCCCAATCTGAGCATCATTATTAGTGATCTTGGGAAGACCTGGTCTGCTTCAAAATAAGGGTGATTTTCTGGATGACGACAAAATACGTTTTGTTTAGGCCAGATCAGTGGTTATCGCTGGGTAAAGTTACACGGTGTCAGGGGTTAGTGGTCCGTCAGGTGAAGCACCGTGTGAACCACTGCAAGTCAGCAACTCACCCTGGTGCCTGGGAGAGCCGGTGTCTCACTGCCTCGGATTCTGTCTCGTCTGCGGTCAGGGTAGTGATAGATGGAGGAGATGATTTAGGGGAGGGCAGCGCAGGATGCAAGGGCGGGAGAGCGAGCGCATCTGTCTCCCTAAGGCTTCGTGCCATACCAGCGTGCTACAGCAGAAGGGAATCTCTCTCCACTGTTGCGTGAAATTACGGGATGCCAGACATCGATCAAAAGTAAGTCGCTCCTGTTCAAAGACGGAGAGTTCATAAGAATCATTAATAACAAAACTCCTGTGTAGAGGCTGCTGAGGAGGGGTGTGTCAGACTGCTAGTGCGGGGTGCTGGCGAGCAGAGGGGAAGAAAAATGGGTCAAATAAAGTCCTGCTGGAAAAGGAGTAAATGCCCATTGATAGCATTAAATCAGATGTAACTGGAAACCAACAGGGACAAGCTCTGTTGGATATGAATTGGCCCATGCCAACATGATCCCCGCAGAAGGGAAGAGCAGTGCTAGCACCACAGCTAACAGCAAATAACAGCAAAGGCTGGGCTCAGAAAAATTCACCAAGCAAAACAGAGTGCAGCATGGAACAGGAACATTGCCTTTCAAAAATGACATTAGCTGTCTGCTGTAGAGCTTTCTTCAGGCTGTAATGATTCCTGCCTTAATATGGAGCAAAAATCATTATGGTCTGATGGTAGTGATGTATGTGGAGAGCTTTTCCAACTGCCCTGGGACGTCTTGGTGCGGAACCCCCCGGGTGCCTCTCCTGGGGAGGATGTGTGGACGCAGTTGAACTGGAGATGGGGCCAGTCCCGCTTTGCTACGGTGGTTTGCCTACTCTGTTTTCCAGCATCTGAAACAACTGTGCTCCCCCTGCTTTTCTCGGGATGCAAGCCTGTACCCTTCAAGATAACTTCTTGCAAACTTTAGAGGAAGACCAGCTCCTTTTTTTATCCTTCCTCCTGCTCCCCTCTTTTTTTTTTCCCCTTCTTTTTTGTGCTTCAAAAGAGACTCTGGAGAGGACTTACAGGGAAAGCAAGTGAGGGGAAAGTATGAACTGTCATAAATAATGTTAAAGCGAGAGTCAGACTTGCAGTAAGGTAACAAGATGCCAGGGAAGGTGGTGACCGAGTTGTGAAGGGTTTTCAAAGTGCTTGTGTACGACTGATGCCCTTGGGGGCATCAGCTGAGGCATCTCAGGGCGTTGATGCAGGCAAGGAGTACAGGATACAGCCACAGCCTCAGTGGGTGTGCTGAGGTCTCCAGCCACGGTGCCAAGCCTTTGGCACACGTGAAGGTTTGGCTCTTGCAGGAAAGCATGAAAGAACAGGCAGGCTTTGAACTCTGTGTGCATGGAGCCATGAGGAAGGCAGGGCCAAAGATGAAATGAAGGCTGAAGGACTGAACAACGCAGTGGAAGAGCATGTATCTCCACAGATGTGAAGGGGAAGAGTGCTGAAGAAGGGATGGGGATGAGGAGGATGTTTTGGGGCCTGGTGAGTGTAAGTTCGGTACTAACCACCCTTGTGGGGTGCTGAACAGACTGGAGAGGATTTGACTTTCAGAGAAAAGATGGTGAGGACAATTGTGCATGAATGAGTCTGAACTCATGGCGGGGGCAATGCTGTAGCTGCAGTGGCTACTCAGGTCTTGACTAGATACACAGAGGAACCTCAGGGAACATTGGGGGATACTGTTGTCCTTCTATAGGGCAGCAGAAAAGACCTCTACTATGTCCAGATCTGGGATCTGCGCTATAAAAATGTGTTGGAAAGTTCTTGGGAGTCACGTGGAAGGTTAAGGAAGGAGTAACAGTTTGGCTTACTGGGGACACATCCCATATATTTGATCTGTTTGCAAACGTTTTGGAGCAATGGTTAACCGTGCATGTGCAGGTGCGGTAAAACTCTGTGGGATCAAAGCAGACGCTGTCGGCTGCACTTCAGGGCTGGAAGAACTGGGCAAAGGTAGATATTTTTCTGTCGGATAAGGTCAAGTTTGAATGGAGGGTACAGCCTTAACATAGCGACCATAGGCTGAGATTTCCTAGGGGTGTACAGGAGATTGCATGGCAAGGGGCCAGTAGTTCATTTTGGGCTCAGAGCCCATCAGCCTCTCATGACTGGGCAGGTTTTGGACACCTGCACAAAAGAACCAGCATTATTGCTGAGTACAGAATTAAAATAGTTCAGTTATTTAACTGAACTTTGTCTAGGCTGATTATTTCATTTTAGCCTGCAGCAAAGTTGTGGTGGGCTCTGAAAAGAAGCCCTGCAGGCAGGCAGATTGGAGCTGTTCCCTGGTCACCCGCAGCCAAAAGCCTTTGGTATGGAAATACCCGGGTTAGGAAGCAGGACTGGGATGCACGGAGCGCTCGGCGCTGCGTGGTGGCGCGGTGCACATGAGGTGATGGCAGATGAGGGGACACTGCTTTGCCAGATGAAGTTTGTTACAAATTCCCATCTGCTCGGAAGCAGAAGCTATAAGATTTGTGTTGTGCAAGTAATTATTTGTTATACATTTTTAAACATGAAATCTAGTCCAAACGGCAAATATTTCTAGTGTGTGTCATTGTGCAGTCAAGAAAGCTGCCAGAAGCATAAACCTGAATAACTCTGCGTGATGATTGGGGTGGGGATGGGAGGTGATTACCTTCACTTCAGTGCCAGCCTTGCAAACCAGCTATCGCATGAGGTGTCCCCTGCGCTGATTTTGGAGGGCGCCTGTGAAGAGGATGGTTTACACGGAGCAGTGGCAGGTTTGTGCCAGGTTTCTGTTTGTCCCGTTAATGGTGGCAGTGAGCACGGGGAGGTGTGCTAACGCAGCCAGGTGCTCTGCGAGCAGGACTGCAAGCGGGCATCGCCTCTGCTGCCTCTGCCTCAGCGCTGGCAGTTGTTCTTGCCTGCTGGGCAAACGGGTTTAGCTGGAGAGGAAAAATAAATAAATTTAAAGGGAGGGATTTGCTGCTTTGCCCATTTTCCCCTCCCCTACTTAGGTACTCGTCCCCTCTCCAGCTGGTCTCCTGTTCGCACAGGCAGCATCTCGCAGAGCCGGCTGCTTTCTCGCCCACTCCATTCATTTTACCTGGGACAGAAAGCGCACATCTGGCACAGCTGGGAGGTGTTCCGCCAGGTGTGAAAATGGCTCCGGAGAAGACAAGAGAGGATTGCTGGGTTTCTCCCAGTGGAATACGGAAGAGGCAATCTCACATCTCGGTTTTCAGCAAATGCATCTTGCGGAGCGAGCCTGCACACAGCTTGTTACGTAGGCAGATCTGGGATGAATGAAGCATTTTTCAGATTTTCAAGGAACTGGTTGAGTTGTTTCAGCAATATTTTACCCTCCACTCTAAACTCCCCCCAAGAAGAGTGAGAGAATAGATTTGAGAAGGGTCTAAGCATTTTAGAAACAGAACAGCTTAGGTTTTTTAGATTGCAGAAAATGTAGTAAGGAAAACTGTCTGAAAATGAGTGCTTTTTGAGGGGGTGGGATCTGTTGTGGATTTTGCTCAGCCTGTAAGCCAAGTGATTCAGCGATTCCCTCAGCTTTCATGCAAGGTCACTGTGTGATCCTCAGTTGATTCCCTTGCATCTGTGAAACAGCACAGGCAGGTATTGGAGGATTTCCCAGCTGTGCCAGTTCCCAGCAAGAGCTTTCTCAATCACCTCCACCTTCCTTAACAGCTCACAGCATTTGGGCTGTCAGTCCCTTTGGAAGCTGCTTTTTCCTGTTGTTTTTCCCCATAACTCCAGCTGGAGGGAGAGAGGGACACAGAGGGAGCTGCTCTTCTGCAAGGGTATGCAGCCGGGGCAGCAATCTGTCCCCGTGGGTGGTAGCACACATGCATTATTTTTTCCAGTGCCCTGAGCACTGATTTCCTCCCCTTGATTTCCGTAGATCTGCTTTAACAAACTACTTGATTAATAATAAGAAATGGAGGGGAAGAGTTTCAGCTGTAGGTTCCACACGTGTGTGTTCCTGTGGTTTTATAGCCAGTAGCATCTGATGCTACCTTCATTTGAAGTAACAGGGTGGCTCTAGCGGCGCAATTTTGTCCTGGTTATGGACCAGAATGCAAAAAAAGCTGAATCCATGAGAATGCTTCAAGCATTGCTTTTCTCTTTAATCTCTTCATTGGTGGTTTTTCTTAATTTCTAAAAAGAATCGCAGCTGCCATCTGAGATGGGCAGGTACCAACGCTGCGGACCTGCAGTCACAGTTGCACTCAGGCTCGCAGCTGAATTCCAGCTGCATATTCTGCACTCTCTTGCATATCCTTTTTGCTAGGAAGTGTGTTGCTCTCGGTGGAAGCTTAGAGGGAAGACTGACGGTAGAATACAGATGAAATGGGATCAGAGAGCAGGTTATCACCTTATTTTTGCAATGCACTGCCATTCAGAAAGCACCAAGAGACCTCAACAGTAGCAGAGACTATAATGCTGTACTCTCAGAGGGTCTAATTTATTTTCCCTAACTCTGTAAGCAAAAGCCTCCTGCCCTGGTAACAATTTCAAAGGAAAGAGGTCATGCCTTGCCAAATGTAGTTCAAAATAAACCGCATTTCCTCAAAAGGCGGGAGATGACAGTGCTCCTTGCAGAGGAGCTGTCTGGAAGAGTTACCGTGCAGCTGCAGTAAGGCCTGACCCACCACCCAGTCCCGTGTCCCATCCTTAAATCAATCATCTTTTGTCCATGAGACTCTGCTGTGGATGACTGTGCCATCTCCCCTGGCATCCCAGCCCTGTCCTGCCTGGGGTTCGTGGGTGGTGGGTGCTTCTCCCTCTTCTCCAGCTGTGTTGCATCCTGGCACGTGCCAAAGCTGAGGTAGTCCAGCCTGGGTTGGGATGAAGGTGTTGGGCAGCTTTAAATTAATTTGGCTTTAAATGCAAAGAATAATTAGTAAAACAGTGTGAAAAACAGCTCTCCACCCTATGGGGACGGAAAGGCTTTGCCTGGAGGCTCCTTCCGTACTGAGCTCTATGGAAAGATAATTAAGAGGCAGCAGGTGAAGCCTGGAGGGGGGCTGGGGGAAAGTTAGCCATGCTTTCATCAACGCAGCGCAGGACCCTCAGGGCAGCACCGGACTCTCTTCTGCCTTGGTCCCCCCATGTGCAAGACGTCGGGGTCCGTGTCACACACAGTGTCTGCAAAGAGCCTCAGAACGAGCTCCTTGGGGTTGCAGATAGTGTTTTAAAATACTCAGCAGCAAGCTGACTCCATTCGCCATCTCGTGGTGATCGCTGTCTGGGGCTGAGGTGTGCAGGGTGGCTTGTGCAGCCTCAGGCGGGCGGTGGTGGACAGACGGACACCCCGTCCCTCTACTCCAGCGCGAGCAGGGCTGCAGGCAAACGGCTCTCCTGCACCCGCTGGGACAGCAGAGCAGCTCGAAAGCTCCATATAATAATATTCCACATGGAGAAGGATGTTAATGACAGGGAACGTGATTGACTGCCTTTTTCTGTTGCTGCTGTATTATGTCTATTTAAATCAGCTCACATTAACTGCAGTTATGTTTAACATTGTCTGTCTACATGGCTGAATTTTTAGATTGTTAATTTTCAATTGCAAATCGCTTAATGATGTCTGACTTTTTATAAATATTTGTAATGTGTGTTAATATTTTCTATTAAGTGCGATACACATTCTGGAAAAAACTTAATTGTTCTCGCTGCTGTGCGCCAGGTCTGGCGGGAGCCCCTGAAGCCTCGGTGCTCTCTTATCTAAAGGCTGTTGCCTTTTACAGCTGACGTGTCAGAAATCGAGGTCTGTAGTCAGCGCTGTCTGTGTGTTATGGTCAGGAAAGCCATTAGGATTCATTTGGCTCCCTGACAAGATGAAAAGAAAATGTTTATTGTCCGCAGTGTGATAATGAAGTGAAGACTCACCACTCATGACACTGCATGTATGTATTATCGCTGCGCTCCTGGACATCAATATGAGATATGGAGGGCGATGGCTCTTAGCCCAGGAGGAATTTTAAACTGTACCATTTTCAGGGACTCTGAACCCCAGGACCCTGAAAGCCCATCCCTGTTCTCATAGGGGGATGCCCACTGCCCATCCTCCAGTGCCTGGGCAGAGCTGCATGCGGTCCGTGCCGAGCAGATATGGATATCTGTCTTGGTGGGTCTCCTGCAGGGTTTATGTAGTGAAGGGTAAAAAACCGAACATCTCGGCTTTGTATCTGCTGGCTCTCAGCTGTGGCTTCTCCATTCATGGATGCGCTGAGTGAGGAGTGCCTCTCCCGGCAGCTCCGAGGGCCGGTCCCCAGCCGCATCCGCCGTGAGGCTGTTCTGCAGAGCTGCCTGGGAGCCTTCTCTCACGCACAAGTTCATCGGTGCTTAAAAAACCTGTGAGGTGCCAGCCTACGGCAGCAACCTCCAGCCGGGATGAGCCGGGATGGCAGCCTCCAGCGGCAGGAGAGGAGGGGAACGCAAAGCACCAGCTGGACCTTGGTGGGTAATTGCTGTTGGGGTGTAGCTCCCTGGGGAGCAGTGCCCTGTCCTTCGGGGTGCACCAGCAATGGCTGTGCTGCCAAGGGCGATGTGACTGCAGCAGGTCTAGCTGGAGCCAACGAGCATCGGCACGGCTCGCTCCGCCGATGGGAGGGGTATCGGGGGTCAGCCAGGCACACGCCGAGCCCAGATTTGTGGTAGGACGGTGCGATACCCGCTCTGTGTCCCAGCTTCCTAACTGCCATGGTTTGAGCTGGTTAGAGTAAAGCTAGTGCAGGTCCGGGAGCAGCAGCACTGTTCTCCCCAGGCTGCCATGCAAAGGGAGGTGGGATGTCCTGCTGCTTTGCAGGAGCTGCTGCTTCCAGGCTGAAGCATCTTCTTCTGTAGTTGTTATAGTATCTGTACACATAAATTATTTATCTTACCTTTAATATGGACACATAACAGCGTTTTCCATATTGCGTAGATGGCTCGCTTGCCTGACCATCCTCACCAGTAAGGTAACGAGGATGGCGTACCCTATGGGAGGACTTGCCCCATCTGCTAAGATCTCCCCCCGCCGCGGTACCTTGTGCTGAAATCCTTCTCCTCTCACCGTATGGACTAGCTGCTTTTAAAAGCATCACATTTTTGCTCCCTCTGTTGGTTTCTTCGTAGCTATGCCTCTTGCTCCTTTTCTGTGTCTACTTCAATTCTTCTCGCATCCTTGATCTTAATGCAGGTGCCAGAGCATCTCACAAGGGTATTGTGTGGGGTTAAATCCCACATGACAGCTTGTGGCTCCACGCGGCCCTTCTCAGAGGTGTCAGACATCCATTTTATGCCACTGGTTCTTCAGGGGCAGAACAGGTCCTGTTGGAGGGGATCAGGAGGTAAAAGAGGTGGCGGATGTTCCCAATTAGTGGAACTAGGATTCCAATCCCTTTTCCTCGCGGGTTTTTTTCACATTGTTGAATGCTAATTCTTTAAAAAAGAAGTGGCTTTTCCGAAATGCAATGATAAATTAGATAGGATTGGTATGGCTAAGGGTATTGCTTCTGTTTAAAACCATGAAATTCCCCCCGAGGTAAATTTCTCTGAAACCTTTGAATGACTCAGACCACAACTGTCAGGGCACTGTTCTGAGAAAGGTGAGGAATTGGCCTTTTAATTAGCATAATATAGTAATTTAGCATAATAATAATGATTACTTATTAATCATTAGTAATCGTTGTTGTTGTTATGTATTGACCAGAGGGACTTACAGATGTGATGTTTCTGCTCTGGATTTTGATAAATTGATACCATTTAGTGGATTGTTAGGTGCAACCCGGAGGGTCTGAAAATAGCCGGGTCTGCCATGGAGGGCAGCTCCATTCCAGTTCTCCATTGCTGTAGGAAGTGGGTCTAGTGGTGACCTATACAGAGATTTCTGGAGAAGCATGGTGGGACCAGCAACTTCAGCTCCCTGAGGATGCTGTCCACTGAGGTCACGTAGCGATCTTTTCGCACGCTGAGGATTTGCTGCCTAGAGGCTTAATTCTCCTGGCTGCTTTCTCCCTGACCTCACGAGAAGGTTTGCTGCGTCAAACCAGTGTGAAACACATCAGCCCGTTCAGGAGAACGGTCTCCTTAGGTCTCTGGCTGTGATAATCTAAACTTCACAAATACCAAAATTAACTATAACGGGCAGCGCTGCAGTTTTTGCTATCTTAGTCCTTGAAAAAGTGGGAGCCATAACCTTCCCTTTACATTCCCTCTCCTCCTTTCTGCTGATACCCGGTTGTTTGGCATGAGGGGACCAAAGCCTTGCTCTTCATGGCCAAAGCCTCTGCTTTGCCAGTTCTTTGCTCAGAGCATCTGCAGAAAACCATCTATCACCATGCTACCGCAAGAACCAATGTTGCAATTTAAACTCCAGGGTATGCACCGACATACCACGGGTATTTATTTTGGAGAATGGCCATCCAATTTCAAGCTATACCTCTGTGGCAGGCAAGTTTCTTTCTGAATATGGTTTTTCTTTCAATTTTATGTTAGCTATTTTTAATGAATAGAAGTGATCATCATTCACATGATGATCTGTAGCTTCGGTTGTCTACGTGTTCACCTGTATCATCATCCCTACCAAAAATGGTGCTGGTTGCAGCAGAGGAATTTGAGTCTCTGTTTTACCGCCTGGTCTCAGCCCCTGAAGGATACCTGATTTTGTGTCAACAGAGAAGCCAGCTAGGGAATTTTAAATTCACGGCTCAGGCCTGATCCTCGAGCTGTCATCAGAGCTGGGAATGAAGCTTGCCGGGGAGCCAGCTATGCAAAGATCTCCGCGGGAAGGGCTGCGGGAAACCAACTGTGGGGTTGTTCCCTGGCTGTGGGGCCAGGGAACCCAACACCTCCAGTTCAGAAGGACTTCTCCCTGCAGGAGCGGCACTCCTCGCAGGGCACCTTCTCATCCCCAAATACCCACCTCTGCCAAGCACCTGCAAGCAGAGGTTTTGACTTGAAATGTGTGAACATGCAGTGACTCTGTGAAGCCCATCAGAAGCTGCCTCCTCATGTTTGTGAAAGGCTTTCAGATGCCAGGCCACGGAGACCAGTTGAAAATCCCTCAATATGGTGATGAAAGAGCAGGAAAAATCTGAGTTTCCTGCTTGAATCAACAGGAATTGAGACCTCGGCCCCGACCACATTTCAGCACAGGGGGGGAAAGTTTTAAAGATGGTGTGAGTTCCTGTGCAAGAGCCTTGGCCCGGTCCGTTGCATAGGCACTGTTGGAGATGTTCCCGCGTCTTATTCCGTCACCTGTAATCCTGCTGAGTGTCAAGGTACTGCAGCTTTGCTCGATCAGGTCCTCACGCAAGTTGCTTTAGCTCCAAAGGCCAAAGCCCATTTTTAATCATGTGACAAATGTATCTACCATTAAGCTTTTAATCAAAAGATGAGGATTTGAGGATACGTAGATCTTTCTTCCATGATGATTAGGATGCGGTAATTGCAGCTAATTCTAGCTGTAAAAATTACTTGGAACTGAATAGTAGTTTATTGTTGCGTGTAGGAAATTCAGGTGATTCTCTTCCTGTTAACTGATGTGAAATTCAGCATATGATAAGCTGTAAGGAAACACAAGTAAGCTAAATGTAGTGATCTACCTCGGGCTGCATCAACCAGCCAGAGCTCCCATTTCTTTCTTGGTGCTGTAGCTCAGCGTATGCTGCCCACACGCCTTCGAGCGTCCTTATGCAATGCCATAAGAAGAGGGTATTAAGGCATGCTCAGAGGTCAGAGCCTCTGGGCAGCTTAGTTTTTAAGCCCTTTCAGTGTCGTACACCTCGCACGGATGATCTTGCAGAGGGATTTGCGGGGTTCAGAAGTTCTCTGGCCACAGATGGAAAGGACGTGCCTTTCGCATGGAAGTGCTCTGCCATCCCTTTTTTTAACAGCTTGCAAGACATTTGCAAAGGCAGGCAGCACTTTTTCTTCCTCTCCCTGTTTTGCTGAATCTGGTTTTTAATTTACTTTGAATTTATCATTACTCATAAATCTGGAGGTATCTTTGCACAACCTGCTGGAAAGCTGCTGGGTTTGCTTGTCTCAGCTTTCCTCAGCCCCGCAGCACGGCTTTGCAAAGCTGCGAAGGGGTATGATGGTAGGCAGGTCGGTAACTGAGATGGCACAGGGGGATGTCCACAGATCCTACACAGGATCCATGCCGAGCACCCGGCTGCCCTTGCCATGCCGCCGGCATGTGCTGGGTGATTCCTCAGTGCTCTGGAGATGAGCAGCGGGCACCCATGGGTGCTGCTGCTGGCAGCAAGGAGGGCGTGAGAAACCTCTGCACGTGCCACCAGTGCTCCTCTGAAATACATTGGAAATCTGCTCAGCTTGTGGGATAAGCAGCTATCAAGAAGGCGGCGTTTAGACTGGAGTTAATTCGAGGGTGAATCTCTTGACCTCGCCTGGTGAAGCAGGCACGGTCCCAGCATCTGCCGGCGGATGTGATGGGCGAGAGCCTGCGCAGCCCAGGTGGCTGGTGGAGCACGGAGATTTATTGCAGTGTTATAAGATTCAGCGCTCGGGTGAGGAAGGGCGGCTGTACATCCCAGGGAATATTTTCACTGACAAGTCAAGCACAACCCTAAAGCTCGTGAACCGTGAAATAAGATTTCTCTTGGAGAGGGAAGCGTCAGCCCTTACTGAATTATCCAAGTCCTTTCTCCTGTTTTAAATCATCCCCCAGGACCCCCTGGCTGCTCTTTCATGGCAGCAGTGGTTCATTAGATAACCCAGGAGCTTGCCGGGATAACGGGAGCAGGCACCCATCCGCAGCGAACGACCAACAATGTGCAGCCATTGGAAGTGACTGAGTTCCTGCAGCAGGGCCGATTTTACCTACACAGGAGCAAAATGCTGTGGGCTTTTCTCCAGGAGAGGGGATTTGTCACCTTTTGGGATGCTGGAGCCCAGGGGCTGTGTGAGGAACTGGGGCCAACAGGAGGGGAAAAGAAAAGTTTGGTGAAGTAGTGGGCGCAGATTGTAATTCCTTGAATTAAGGGGAATTTTACATTGTGCTAGAAATATTCTGCATGACTCTGAGTCTGAAAGACTGATTTGGGGAGGTCTGACTGGCCAGAGGAGAGGTAGCCTTGAGCATCCTTGTCGTGCAGGGGCACCGGGAGAGCGGTCCTCCTGGGATGCGTGGGGATAGTGCAGTGTGGCAGTGTGGAGAGCTGGTGGAGAGGATGTGTCCTGCCAGTTCCCTCCAGCTCTTCCAAAATCCTCTCTTGAACCACACAAGTGACAGTTGCTGAATCCACAGTCGGGCTGTGCTGATGCTGATGCTGATGCTACTGGTTTTGTGGACATGGGGAGGTGCGTAACATGGGGAAGCTGTCTTTGCTTCCTCTTCCTCGCTCCCATTTCAGATCCCAAGGCAGCCGGCGGTCCTTGGGTTGCAGTTTGCTGCACAGAGGATTAGCGTGTTGCCCAGGGCATTAATGACTCATGCTACTGAGGCAGCTTAGAATTGTTTGCATTCCCAATTGAAAAGGGAGGTCAGCATCCCACCTGCAGTCGAGGGAGGGAGTGTTCAGATCCTCCTCTGCTTTCTGCTTCAGAGACGTGGGCAGAGGTCGGGGCCTTGAGCGCCGGGCTGCCTCCCTCGCTCTGCCCTTTGCCGCTCGTAGAGAAGAATATTTACTGTTAGTGGGAAAAGGATGCTACAGATCAATCCATGACGGTAGCACAGAGCGTGTCTCAGGAAGCCGTGTGCGGTTCATGGTGCCGCTCTGTCCTGACTCACATCACTTTATCTCCTAGAGCAGTGGTTTTCCGATAAGAAACCGAGGGCTTCCATGCAGTGAGTCACTTTGGGGGCCACGTGCTTCTTTCAGCTGGAACACAACACGGTGCCAGATACCATGAGTTGTGAGTACGTCTGGACTGATAGATTAATTATTAATTGATGGGGGTTTATGAATTTTTCAGTATTTTCTCTCATTGTGCATCACAAAGCAAAACCAGCTTTTATGAAACAAAGATCTCTCCTAAAGCCCTACATCAAAGCTGCAAAATTGTCACCCTTATTGTGATCTTGTTCAGCCTTCACATGCAGCATGTTTGCTTTGAAATACTTAATCAACGATTTGCTGACTACAGAGCTCCCAGCATGTCAAAGGATGAGTGTCTTGAAACTTTCTCTTTGAGGATTTTGGCACCTATAACCATACATGACACAGGTATTTGGCTGCATTAATTATTTTGGGAAGACTTAAGCCAGGCTTAAGAAGGACATGAGTGGGTCATGGCTTTTGTCCTTGTCCTCCACCCAGGGAAAATAATTCACAAAGTGGGATTTTCAGACCCCCCAGCTGCATGGTGGTGTGCTGGACTCAGGGATGGAGAAAATTAATGTTGGAGACCGCTGACAGTGCCCCCAGCCAAGGCAGTCCCTGCTCGGTAGCAGCCCGTCTGCGCCTGCCTTCAGCTGTGCAGGAGGGATCGCCCGTCCCCGGGTGCCGACGCTGCCGCAGTGGAAAACCGGCACCGGCGGTGGCTGTGGATTTTGTGGAGACCTGGACTAAATGCTTTCATTTCCAGAAGGTGAAAAGCTGGGTTTGTTTCCATTCCCGATGCAGCGCCAAGCAGGTTGCTGCAGCTCAGCATTCACATTGCCAGAGCATTTAAAATGTGGTTTTCCAGAACCCTGTTGTAAATGGCTCGTCCTCTGCAGGAGCGCACGGCTGGATTCACCACCACGTTGTAACCTTTCTCAAAGGGAGGGGAGATACTTTCAGATCGGCACCAGTTATGCTTCAGGAATGGGGATGTTGTGACACTTGCTGCCCTTGCTGGGAGGCAGGCATCAGCATTAGCAGTGACTGGCAGGGAGGGATTAAACTGTTAAGTGGTCCCAGTGGTTTCTGGCTGGGGCTGATGGCAATTATGCCGACAATACCTGTCATGTTCACGGCGTAAATGCCAGGCTGATCGTTGAAGGTTGTATCTGTATGTCGCATCCTGTCATAAATCCTCGTAGCTTACAACAACGTTATTTCATTAGAAACCCTCGTAGCTTACAACAACGTTATTTCATTAGAAACCCTCGTAGCTTACAACAACGTTATTTCCAGCAGCGCCGAGCTCAGGGCGTGGGTATAAATCCCATGTCGTATTTAACTTGCCCATGTCTGTTGGGAGCGTGCCCCATCAATACGCGTTTGGTGGCATGGCCGGATTCGTTCTTCTCTTACTGACTGGCTGAGTGCTGTGTATGGCACGTCACTTGTGCCGCTGGCATTGTCCCCAGGCTGGGCGGGTTAGCCCCGGCTGCAGCCCTCTCGCTGTGGCCGACGGCACAAGGGCCGTACCCTGCTCGGTCCCAGGGCAGGCGGGTTGGTTTGAGGTGTTCAACTGTGCAAAACGGCTTTGGGCATCATGAAGAAGGGAAGGGGAGGGCAGCCTGCACCGCCCCGGCATCGCGTTTGGAGCCAGGGCTGTGATTGTCATGGTTTGGCTTCAAGCTGTGATAAACTGAAGCTGGGGCTTTAAATATATAACGCATTAATTCCAAAACCATGGGAATTTAAAGTGTTTCTTAACACCGTTAATGTCCTTGAAATGCCTCCGGCGTTTTCTGGGGTGAGTGGAGATGAGCCTGGGCTCCTGGCTTTAAAAACTACAAGGCTTAGGTTGGGCAACGCGTGGGAGGTCTCTGACACACCGAGCAAATGGCTTAGGCATGGATTTGGTAGGTGCCTATGCGTCTTACTGCAAATCTTATGACTTAATTAGGTTGGTTGGTTTGCCTCTGCCTTTCAAAGGTGTAGTAAGACTATCTTCCATCCCTCTGGGATAACATGAGGAAAAGTCTTGCAGTGAATTTGTTTCAGGGTCGTGGAAGCAAAGGGTTCCTTCTGCAGACCAGTGGCTGGTTCTTACTGGCGATTAATACTGTCAAAATCCCATGATGAACATTTTTAACCTCTTCTTTCATTTACTAGTGCCCATTAAAAATTATCCCTTATTAGCAGCTTATATGTAAAAAACCTGCCTTTTGCAAGATCTCTTTCTTGCAGTTGAGCGGTCACCAGAGATAAAGTAGGCACGTGCTGGCTGCAGTGCTGGTAAATTTTGGGTTCCACTCAGAATCTGATCTACATAATTTTATTTTATTTTTATTGTTTTACTTTAGCAACTGTTACACCAATGTAGATAACCTCTGCAGGGCAAGCAGAGAGAACTAATGTCGTATGCGGGCAGACGTATGAAAACATCTAATTTGCCAGCAGGCAGTTGGGTAATGATCAGTTGAGAATTGCAAATTATGTACGTCATATATTTGTGGTATGCTGCTGAAGAAAAGCCCAGTGCATGTGACAAATCATATATATACTGAAATTTATAATACTTTTCATATTTAATTGACTGGGGCAACCTTATGATTTATATCTTTGCTTTATTCATAGTACGCCCGTAACATAGTCATAATGCAGAACGAAACTAATTCAATTTCTCCTTGACTTTGTAAATCATTTATATATTTGGCTGTCAAGTATTTGAATATACTTGGGCATACATACGGCAGAAAATAAATAGCTGATTCTCTAGTTAAGAAATTGAGTTTTAATGATATTAGGGTCTGTGTTGCCTTAGTTGGATGTTTGGTCTTGTTTAGATAGCATGCCTTACCTTTGCCCCTTGCCTTATTTCACAAGCAAAGTATGTTTTATGGGCACCAGCATTACTCTCTTAATGGCCCTATATAGTGTTATGACTGTGTAAAAGGTACTGGCCTTGCTTTGATGGCAGCGGGAGCCCTTCCCAGGCTCAGGAGCAGTAAGTGGCTGAGCTGTTGGGCTGCTACTCTTAGTCACAAGAGCTCTGCTTGAATGTGCCGGGAGGACACGCAGGGGCTGCCTCATTAGTAGAGGCTCTGTAGATGACAAGAAGAAAATGTTATGTTGGCTACAACAGACTGTGATTGCTTTCCCAAAGATCAGTTTTTGCCATGGAGCTATCATGCAGAGTCATTGAAAATGCAGCCTGGAAAGATTTTTTTTGTTTCCTTTAAATACCAGGTTACCTGGCTTGGCATTGCTAATTAAATCTTGGGAAGCACAGCCCTGAAAAGCAATACCTTACCCACTCGACCACAGCCAAGGAGGCTTCCTAGGGTGCTTGTTGCCTCCTAAGAAAAATAATTTTCTGCAGTCAGATCTTTCCTTCACATGTTTTTTGACACCTGTAGCGTCACTGGAAAACATCTGCAAAATCAAGATAGTGCAGAAAGTGTGAGGCAGTTTGCTGGCTCATTATCATACCGCAAAAGCAGCTCTCCTCCACAGCAGCATCCTTGATTTCTAAATTTAGCGTGTGAGTTATTTTGGGTAGTGTGTGATTAACCTCAATTACTGTAGCTCGGATGGAATTCAAATAATGCCCCCTCTTTCAGAGTTGCAAAGAAATGGAAATCTGGGACTGTACGTTTCCTACCCTTAATGAACCAGCTCTGAGAGATGCTTGCACATCGGTGGAGGTCAGTTGTGTTATGCGTTTGTTCATGGAGAAATTACTGGGGGAAGCTGATCCCGAAAGGTGCTGGTGGTCCATGGCTCTGTAGTGGTTTTGGGATCAGGAATGTAGAGATGAAGGCAGCAGGTTATGTGGTGCAGCTGTGAATGAAACCTGGGTGGCCACAGCAGAGATCACTGAAGCTTCAGCGGATTTGGATCACAGTCAGGACACTTTGTAGTTTTCCTGCTCGAATTAAATCAGTAACGGAAGCTTTCAAAAACTAATTAAAAATATACTTTCCCTCAATCTCAGCCGTAATGAATGTCATCTCTCCAGAAAATCATCGGTGGTGAAGCAATATGCCAATAGATGCCTGCACGCACGCAGACCTACTCGAGCCTGTGTGACAGAGGGGAGGTGCAGGACGCTGAGAAGGTGCCGTGGAAAGCGGCGGGTCTGGGGGAAGGCGGCATATTTCAGCCCATCCAGGGAGCGCTAACGGACGAGCTTGTCGTTTGTCAGGCTGAGAATCGAAACTTTTGTCATCACTGTAGCTGTTACTTTCCAGACTGCACTGCACCAGCCAAACCTTTCTTCTGTCAAGCAGTTTGTCTCCAAAGGAGGATAAAACCCAGGGAGGTGGTTAGTGCAACCCCAAGCCAGCAAATAAAGTTCATTTATGTGTAGCAGTCGGCGGGAGAGCTGACGTACGGCAGCTTGCTGGTAGCCAGAAGGGGCTGATGCTTTGCAAACGAAGGCGGCATTTGAATGGAGAAGCCAGCCCTTCTGCCTGAAGTCAGGTTTGCATGAGGAGGTGAACCAAAACTGGGAGGTTTTGCGCCAGGCTGAGCTTGGTTTGGAGCCTTGTGGGTGGAGCGGTGCCGTGACCACCCCACTGCTCCACGTTTCTAGCCTTGTGGCATGGCCAAAATGACCCTGAAGGAGTCTAAAGAGTGCTTAGAGCCTGGAAAGCATCTATAAAATTGCAACCTCATTACAGCAGCTATCGACTTCTTCAGGGGCCAGTTTGATTTTGTGCTTTTTGTGGTTTTGTAATTTATGTCTGTGTATTCGCACTAAAAATAACAGATCTGCCCCAAGTCCTACCAATGGGAAACTGCTCGCGGCAGTCACCATGCTTCTTCCACGTGTGCTGTAATTGCTTGCTTAACTGGCAGAAACAACATTTTACCCTCAGAAGACATTTCAGGGCCAGGCAGACGCTGAACACTGAACCACAGGGCTGTGGGCAGTGTGTTGCAAAAAAAAAAAAAAAAAAAAAAATCTCTGCTGAAGGCAGCAGGAAAACCGATTGCCCGAATTGAGTGGTAGCACAAGGATGCAGCAATATGGGGGAAAAGGGAAAGAAAATAAGCAAGTGCTATTGTTGTGCATTTCTGCTGAGCTGCCTTCTGTCTTTTTCTGGGTGGCAAGCAGGGGGCAGGGGGTGTTTGGCTTGGTGCTGTGTGTCCTGCCCTAGCACAGGGGGACTTCCCAAGCACCAGCAAAGCGATAGCCTCTGGAGGGCACCCTGCTTTTCAGGGGTTCAGATAGTCACCAATGAGGCTTGCTGCCAGACTGACTCACAGGGCAAAGTGAGTGTAAGATCTCGGGGTGAGGATGCTCAGCCCCAGGAAGCAGCTGGGCATCAAAACAGGGTCTGCACAGTCCCCTGGTTGTGTCTGTCTTGGGACCTGGTAAACATTGTGTCCTTTGTTGGGGGCTCTGTCCCAAAGCAGGGCCCGTCACCACTCTCTCTGTGCTATACTTAATTGATAACGTAATACAAATGGTCGGTCTGAAGAACTTGTAAAGGTGCTGCATTGGTTAATTTTTTACCTTGATTTGCTTTTTGCTTTTATACAGCTGGACAACCCAGATGAGCAAGCAGCACAGATCAGACGCGAGTTAGATGGACGTCTTCAAATGGCAGAGCAAATTGCCAAGGTAAAAAAAAAAAAAAAAAAGGTCTTCTGTATTAACAAGCTCTTCATATAGAAGCACATAAGTAGTTTGATGCAGCCCCCAGGTCCTGTCCTTCCCTCACAGGTTTCTTCTCCCAGTAATCACCAGTTAAAAATGTGCAGATTTTTAACGACATACAAAGCAACAAGTACAGATGAAGCTGTTGTGATGTGCATTTATTGGAATGTCCTGATAAGCTGAGACAGTTTAGGTCCCTGCAAAATCCCTTACGAATCCTCAGCAATGGGGAAGAAATTGTCTTGAAGTGCTCCAGCTAGATCTGCAAGTGCACATGTAAGCCCTCTTTGTCATGGGGCTTACACTTATATGCTGGGCAATAAGGTGGGTGATGGCATGTAAAAAGGAGCCAGAAATTGCCCTAAAGGGGTTTGTGCCATTCTCTGGGCTGCTGGGAGCCACAGCTCCTTGCCTGAAGGTAGATGCTGCCTCAGTAAAGGTACTTCAGATGTGCTGTCCCAAACATGTTCACACTTTGCACAAGAGCAGTCAGGCTAGTGTTGCACCGTGCGGACATCACTGCCGTCTGGAGCAGCAGACGTGGGACCTCAAAACAGTTTTTGTAACCAAGCACTTGGCTAAACTCCCCAGAGACCTTTCTGTAAGGTGGCATCTATGATTCTATGATCTCTTTAGGAGCAAATCACACCCTCACATGGTGCAGATTTACGTGGCCTCCGAAGGACCATAGATGGAGAGAAACCCTGGATCCTGTTGACATCAGTATGGCTGAGATTTTATCCTTGCCTCTAATCAGATGCTCTGAGTCACCGATAAAGCCCTAATGGGGCTGAAGTCATTGGGAATGATCTATCTGTCTGTTCTTGATAATCAAGAAACCATTACTACAAGGAAAAGAAAAAGGTCTAATCAGGGAGATGTAGCTCAGGCTAGGGGCCTGCCTTTCGGCAGCAGTCCTCCTGGCACTGAGCTGTGCCAAATGGTAGGCTTTTATGAGAAAGGTAATATCAGAGCTGTTTGCGACCACACTGAGATCCCTGGGTGTGAAAAGCAGAGCCCGTTCATTTGTGGCCAGGCGTTAGCAAGGATGCCAGCAGTGCCTGTGCAGTTACTCCTCACTAATGCTTCTGTTAAACAGCTACTGCTGTTGCGTCTTTGGGGAGGTGAGTTCTGGTTTTCCCCACTTCACTGATAAAAATAGTAAGGTGGCCAAGGACCACGTGGCCAAACGACAGCGGAGCAAAGCAGCAAACCGTCTGCAGCTCCTTTGTTCAGCGTTTGGCCCTTTGCCATTTTATTGTCAAGAAAACCTACAGTATTTTTCATTTGCAGCAAAACGTAAGCCCCTTCGTGGAGTGCTGGTGCTCCGGTTCTGAGATGGGTAGGCAGGCACTGGGTGCCAGAATGAGATTGCCTGGTTTCGTTGTTTCATTTTCTCTTAATGGCTTGTGGGACAACAATATGCATGGTTCAGTAGCAGCCAGCAGAGGCTGCAGCTTCATGAATTATTTTTTGCAAATGAGAATTTGCCATTTCCATTCCTTCCCCATCCTTTTCAGGATGCTGAAAACAAACCATGCCACTGCTGGCCCTGGAGAGACAGTCAGGGGAAAGTCCTCAAAGCAGCCTGACATTTCCCCATACAGAATTCAACCTTCAAAATACAGCTGTGCAGCTTGGGGGGCAGTTTAGAGTAAAAGTGACTTACCTGTGAGCCAGCTGGCAGGTATTGATATTTAATCTCCTTCACGTTACTGCTGCAGGCCTTCTCTCCAGAATGTCAGATCCCACCAGCACGTGCCTACGAGAAGCCTTGTTCTTTCAGACCCATGAATACCATCTTTTGGAGGCATCCAAATGACCTTTTGAATCCTTTTCTGTATCCTCCTTTCCCAGCAAGGCTACTTTCCCTCTAGCATAGGGCAGGTTCACAATTCAGCTCAATGAAAGGATAGCATTTCCAATTTTATCTCCAATTTGCACCTTTTAATGCAGATTTGCTGCACAGGGAGACTTACTGTGCTCGTGAAACCAGCCCTGAGGTGGCCGTCTTGGAGATTCCATGCTAAAGGCAAATTAGCACCTCATTAATAAATTAACAAATTCACGCTAGGACTTTTGTACTTCAGAGGCAACGAAGGCTGTGGAGTCTAACGGGACCTGGGATCACAGTGCTGCAGGACTGGTGGCTCTGCAAGCCCTCGTCTGACCTGTCGTGTGACCCCGAACAAGTCACCACGTATGCCAGCTTCCCTCAGTGACCTGCATCTGGATACCAGGGCACAGCTCTGCGTCTTTTTACCTCCTCGTGTGCCCGGGAGAGTGCTGCTCCGCACAGCGCCAGTGCAGCATTGGGCAGAGTCCCCCACTGAGCTACATAAAGCCTAGCCTTAGAGCCAGCCAGCTTGAGGATCACGCTCGAAATCAAGCAGATGTTTTAAAGCTGCATCTGGACAGGCTCTGCGTGTTGTACTTTTCCAGCATCGAAATGTGAACAGCATTACAGCTGAGAGCTTAGTGATGCCAAGGCAGAGGTATATTTTTTCTCTGCAGTAGCAAGTGCTCTGCTGTCCTGTGGTGCCTTTCCCCCCACCCAGTCACCTGGCATCAAGGGCAAGGAGGAGCACGTGTAGGGGCAACTAAATGAGATGTTGGGGTGACACCAGCGCAACATGTCCGTCTGGGGCTGGACCCACTCTGCTTCAGCCTGCTGGACTGGTCATTCCTTGCAGTCTTTCCACTCTACTTCTCTCCACATTTGTCCCCGCTTCTGGTCTTCCCCCTGCTCCAAGTATACATGGAGGTGACGAGCATCCCTTCTTGCTGTTGTCTGCATCCCTTGATTGTGTCTTCCTCCAGACTTCCCCCTACTCTATCTCCAGTCCGATGGGTAACTTGGGACCACACCTGCATCTCTGCATTTCCATCATCAGACCCAGTCCCAGTTAAATTGTTATGCATCACTTCAAACTACCTGGTTGTAGCCTTAGTATAAGAAGTTGCTGCTGGCACACAGTGAAATGTCTCAGTCCTTGCTGCACTTCTGAAGAGGTTTGTGGGGGCAGTGCCAAAATTGCAGTCCTTGGAGAGATGGATAGCAGCAGGGTGAAAAAGCAATAATGTTTGAACATCATTGCTTCAGCAGTAGTTCTCAAAATCTACAAAACAGTTGTGTTTTTTTTCCTAGGGGTGACTTATAACTTATACAATGCATAGACAATAAACTAGACTGATTAGGTAGTTTATCTTACGCCACGTCTAATTTACATGAGGGAATTGCTTCCCAAGATTGAGACTGGAAACAGAAGACTATATTTTAACTGCTTGGTGCGAGTGCTGCTGTGAGGTTGTAATGGGTAAGCTATCGAGGACTGATGCAAAAACTAGTGCAGTGGAGTACTTTTTCAGCAGCCTGATGACAGTCTTCTAGAAGAAACATGACCTTGTTTTCTTTTCTAGCATACATTTTACGAACTGCTTTTTACAATATTATGAATTGCCACTAAAGTACTTTGCAGATCAGCCTCAAGTTCCCTGGCTGCAGATGCTGCCTTGCTGTCGTACGCCTTGCACAGTCTCTCGTAACCCACTGAGAGACGTTCAAGTCCTGAGCAGATTCGGGGCATGGGCAGAGTTGTCAGAAGACGTAGGGCTCAGACTAGTGATCCTAACGGAGCTGGAGCATGGGCAGCAGTTCAAAGCTGAGAACACACTTTGGGGCACATCACATTTTGCTCTCATTGACAGCTTTGATTTTAAAGTTTAAGTGTCCTGTTTACAACAAGCAGCATTGGAGGGTCTCACAGTGAAAGTTTATCTTGCTGGAGGGACACACAGGCCTTGGCAAGTAGTGGAAAGGGTGTTTTACCCCTTCTTCCAGTTGGGACCACACATCCCTGCCCGCACATTGCTGATTTTCCCTCCTTGGGTTCCTTTCACACCTAGAAAACTAATGGAGCAACGGCTCAGAAGTGTTTTAAAAAGAGCTGGCACATTTGGGAGACTGGAAATGAGTCCCTAACTGTCAGCATCCTTTGAATCATTAGTAAATTGCTGTCAATCAGAAAGTTCAGCTGAGATCTGGCCTGGAGTGTTTGTAACTGTGAATACATGTATACGAAGAAGGCCATTTGCAGATAGAAAAATGAATGAAATGCAAGTACATGCAAGAAACAGTGAAGTTGGATAAGTACCAAGTAGTAATTCTATGGGAAGCTAACAGTAATGTTTCTACATTACACAGGGGGAAGCTGTAATTTGTCGTCTGGTTTGTGGGAGTTCCCTGCTTGCAAACCTCTCTGCAGATGCTCCTGGGGGATTCTCCCAGTGCAACAAGTGGTTGCTGATTGTCACCGCAATTCATTCTGTTGTTTTGTTTCCAAATCCAAGGAGCGCAAGTTTCCGAAGTTTGTGTCCAAAGAAATGGAAAACATGTACATTGAGGAGCTGAAGTCGTCTGTCAATCTCCTGATGGCAAACTTGGAGAGCATGCCTGTGTCTAAAGGAGGCTCCGAGTTCAAGCTACAGAAGCTGAAACGCAGTCACAACACCTCAATAATTGACATGGGAGAAGAAAACGAGAACCAGCTTTCCAAGTCAGATGTCGTGTTGTCGTTCTCCCTGGAGGTAAGCTCATGCACACGACAGTGTGCAGAGTTTGTGGGAATAAAAATCACAGCAGCTGACTTCTGCTCAGTTCAAGCTTAAGTTAGGCAGAGAGAGTTCAGTAGAAATCACTTTCTGATCTCCATGAGGAATAGCTCCTCCCTGAGTTACCAGAAGCTTTGCCTGTGGTCAAACACTGTGTCCTTTCTGGTGTCTCACCATCTTGTTGGAACAAACTTTGTGAGATAAACCGTCTGGCATTTCCTGAGCTCACAAATCTGCATCGTTAACTGACCTCTTCATGCAGCTTGTTACTGAGTGTACCCCAGTACCCCTGAGCCTGTATTGTCCCCGAAACCACTACAATAATGCAACACCATAAATGTCAGCATGTTTAGTTATTGCCAGTCAGGGGTGTCACTGTATTTCCCTGCAAGCCTTGCTTCCTCTTTGGAGAATTGTTAAAAATTGCTGGGGTTTGAATGCACCCAAGACCTCTTCATGCAGCTTGTTACTGAGTGTACCCCAGTACCCCTGAGCCTGTATTGTCCCCGAAACCACTACAATAATGCAACACCATAAATGTCAGCATGTTTAGTTATTGCCAGTCAGGGGTGTCACTGTATTTCCCTGCAAGCCTTGCTTCCTCTTTGGAGAATTGTTAAAAATTGCTGGGGTTTGAATGCACCCAACAGATTGGCTTGCAGTTTGTGTAGAAATACCGTGCTTTGCTGGCTTGCTCTTTGCTTTGTGTTGAGCGCTGACTTTCTGCTCAGCGCTCTGTCGAGCAGTTTGTCTGTACAGCCCAGGGAAAGGCAGGGTGCTGTAGGAACTCCGACACAGGCTGTCTCGGTCCTGGAAGCAGTGTTGCTGCAGTAGCTGTTTTCAGCAAACCTAATTGTTCTGTGCAAACATATTTGCAGTCTAGGCAAGACATTTACTCCAAGCAGTCATCAGCGCGCCCATACAGAATTGTTGTTGACTGTCAATGAGTGGGTTTATGTTACATTGTCAAAACAACTACCAGGATGCGGTCAAAAATGTAGGAAGCAGAAAAATCAGAAAATTCTATTTTTGTGTAGTTTCCTGTTTACTTCTCTTCCTAAGTGGTCTCTTGTTATATATATCATGCCAATCCAAAACTTAACGATGCTGGTTGTCCAGTCTCAGAGTTTAACTTATTAGATGTCTGACACCGTCTTTATAATATTCAGTTCAATCTTATTTAAAAATAGGGCTCTGAACGCAGAGACGGTGCCTTCAACAGCAGCATCAAGTAAAGCCTGACTTCTAAGAGTTCCAGTACAGAGGAGCAGGGAACTATCACAAAGCAGTAGACCTTTGTGTTGGAAAAGCCTGTGCAGCGTGGATAGCCGTGCATAAAGGGACTTGCCCTTAAAACGGGATGTCTCAAACGCTTTGCTCCAGCTGAACCCCATCCGGTGGGAAGCAGAAGCTCAGTGAAGCACTGACTTCAGGAGCTGACAGGTCTGTGCATGGCTCTGTGCACGAAACTCTTGCTGCAGGAGAGCTTTTGCTGAAAATGTGTGTTCAT
Source organism: Fulmarus glacialis (assembly GCF_000690835.1). Lineage (NCBI taxonomy): Eukaryota > Metazoa > Chordata > Aves > Procellariiformes > Procellariidae > Fulmarus > Fulmarus glacialis. Next base: position 75,625 of record NW_009201289.1, read on the forward strand.
CAGAGGGTCTGCGGAGTTCTGTGTGCCAAGGAAGGGATCCTCAGTGCAAGGACAGATCAGAAGACCAGAGGAGAGGAATTTTAAACCCCTGTGTATATACTTCATAGGTAGCTGTAATACAACACAAACAGAAACTCCCACAGTATTTCTTGTAGAAATGTTTAAGGTATGTGGTTAACAGGATTAATCACCTTTAAAAAAACAAAAATGTAATTACCTGCAAGAAATTTAGATGGTGATTTCTTAATAAGAAAGATGGAGAAACACTTTTTACCAGGGCTTGTAGTGACAGGACAAGGGGCAACAGTTTTAAACTGAAAGAGGGTAGATTTAGATTGAGTGTAAGGAAGAAAATGTTTACGATGGACGTTATGGTGAGACACTGGAACAGGTTGCCCAGGGGAGTTGTGGATGCCCCATCCCTGGCATTGTTCAAGGTCAGGTTGGATGGGGCGTTGAGCAACCTGATCTAGTGAAAGATGTCCCTGCCCACAGCAGGGGGGTTGGAGTAGATGATCTTCAAAGGTCAAACCCAAACCATTCTATGATTAATCTTGAAAATAGGCTTTTGGCACAAGCTGAGCAGCTGTGTGCTTTTTTTCTGGATTTCACGTATTAAGGTACTTTTAGGTGGGGCAGTACCATGTCTGTGAGGCCCATCTCCTGAAGCTTGGTACAGCCCTGGGCACCCATGGGATTCAACTAGCCTATGTGCAGCCAGAGGGAGACCTCCCGGTCTCCATACAGACCTCGTTGCCTGCTGCGGTCCCTGCTCAGCCTGGGCAGTGCCACCGTCCCTGCCCACCTGCCACCATGAACATCCAGCAGCATGTGGAGGACCCCAGCACTGGCTGACCCCGTGGGTTTCAGCAGCCAGAGCGAGATCTGAAGGAGGCTGCTCCTCTTACACTCCTCTTTCTTTGCCCCGCAGGTTGTCATCATGGAGGTGCAGGGTCTGAAGTCACTGGCCCCCAACCGCATTGTGTACTGCACCATGGAAGTCGAAGGTGGGGAGAAACTGCAGACTGACCAGGCTGAAGCCTCAAAGCCAACGTAAGTCTTACTTTGCCTTTTGCTCTCTCCACCATGCTCTCCTCTGCCCCATCTCTGCGCTGCTGAGCCTCTGCGGATAGCTCTGGCTCCTGCATGGTGAGGACAGAGGGGACTCAGAGAAGCAGAGGCCTTCCACCTATGCAGAGTGTCGTCCTGCAACTAAGAATGGCACATAAGCCCTGATTGAGGGGAAAAAAAAGTGTTAATAACAGGCTTAGGTCTCTTGTAGCCATAGAGACATAAATTTGTGCCTATACGTAAGTACTTTGCTAAATAGGGATGGAGTTAAGCATGTGCTTAGATAAATACTTGTCTGAGTGTCCATCTGAACTGGTGCCATCAGGTGTAGGTGCATAAGCTCATCCTCTCTGTCAGGCTTTCAGTGGTCCTACGAGAAAGGGAAACAACTGGCAGGGACATGCTCCAGCAGCCACAGCCAGAGGTGGAAGAGAGGACCTGGGAAAGCTTCAAGTCACTTAGTTAAAGCTTTATCTGAGGCCACTCTGCCCTGGTCCAGTTCAAGGGCAGAGTCTTGTTCTGTCCTCTTTGACCTGGTCCCCAAATCCCCAGCCTTGGCCCCATACTTGGCTTTTTTGTCTTCCCCAGATGTTGTTTTAAGCCTGCTATTAGTGATTGATCTTTATTAATTTGGAAGGAGAAAATGATGAATGGCTTATTTCCTTTCTGATTTGTGGGATTAGTTGAAACACTGTCCGTATGGATTTGAGGCAGTTTTCCTCTGGTTCACTGAGGAGATTTCACACTTAAATTAAATTCTCGGTGCGCCTCCTCACAGTGGAGAATTGCCAAGGTGATATGAAGCCTCCTCCGGCGGTGGGGAGCAGTGCAGGAGGGGATGCTGTTGGGATATTCCCTTTCTGTTCCCATATCCCATTCCCTCCCAGTGACCGGTCCCCAGCGGCGTTTCACCAGGAGCTTCCCAAGCTTGTGGAAGCAAAGCCAAGAACACCCGGTGCGTTACATGTGAGTGCACAAGGACTGCAGGCAAACTGCAGTTCAAGGCCAGCTGATGCAGGCAGGAGGAGAGCCGAGCCGAAGGCAGGCTGCCTTCCCTGGGAGGTTGTCCTCCCGCCGAGATGCAGAAACTGCTGATGCCTTGCACCCTGCGCTGTACTGGAAGAGCAGGAATCTGCAGTAAGTGGTTTAAAAACAATATTCCCAATCAGTGAAAGTGCTGCAGCCTGGCTTACTTTTCAAAACACTTTGAAATCTGCTTCAGAGAAGGAAGTAGGAGAGCTGTGCTTGGAAGAAAATTTCCATAAGAAGCTGCAGTTGTCACTATTTTAGGTATTTGGGCTCTATTTAGAGGAAATTACTACTACCCATACTGAAAAGCACACTTCTGCTGGGTTACACGCGCTTGTTTAGCTTGGTCTGTTCATCCCACTTTTGCTCAAAAGGTCTGTCCTTCCTTACACAAGCCTTCTTGCTGTCAGCCATAGGACTGTTTATACAAGTGTTGTTTTGAAAATAAGGGCTGCAGGAGTGAGCTCTTTAATTGAGTGGGTCTTTTTATCATAATGAAATGTACAGTGTCTGGGCATGAAGCCATCAGCCCTCAGGAAAATGTAGCCAACGCTGAATGCTGCGGCGTGATACGAGTTATGCAAATCCATCACACTCATCCTCTCTCTGCACTGGCTTCCCATAGAGGTGCGAGTCAGGCTTGAAGTCTCCTGGTTTGCTCCATCACTTGGGTTGATAACTATGGAAAAGCCTTAGGAGGGGAGTAGGTTTGACAGTTGCGTTCCTTGGGGGTCCTGGGACTTTTTACTTCCAAAACCGAAGACCACCCAAGCTAAGGCTTCAGAACTACCTTCCACAGAAACCAGAGACCATCACAGAAAGCTTGTTCTTTTTCCTTCTTTGCATTAGAAGTGCTTCTTTCTCCTTGCTTCCCCTCCCAGACACAAAGGCCCAGGCAGGGAAAACAAAAGCCCTATGAAAGCAATTTACTGCATTACATTCTCCTCTTCAGAAGAGAAGGAGAGAATTAACGAGATGTGACATGTTTGTCGTGATGCTTGATACAAGACCTGAAGGCCCTCAGGTAGTCCGGTGATGAGGGCAGTGATAGAAACACCTCAGAGAAGTCTTTGGTGTGTTTTTGAGCTGTGCTGCCTTGCAGACAAAAGATCCGCGGTCAGCCAAAACAGCCTTCTGGATCGTCTCTTTAGATACCGACGTCACTCTCCCCGAGGTCACCGTGTTTGCTTGTGTATTTTTTATCATAAGCAAAACACTCATTGATAAAGGAACTAGATCAGCAAAAGCATGCTGGACTGCTCTCCAGGGGAGCTCGCTCGCTCCCCAGGCATCGCAGGTTTTGTGTGCTTTGGCAGGGGATGCTGCCTGGCCTGGGGGTGAGGAGCACACTGTGGGGAGTTTGAGCCTCAGCACTATGAAAGTGTAAATACTGAAGCAGGTTATCCCTGTACATCCCAAAACTTTTCTATCTCAGAGACTCAAAAAACAGAAATGCAGGTTAAGTACCTGTACTCAGAAGATGCGATGAATATAGTTCTGAAAACATGCAGTATTTTCTCAGATTAAACTGTAACTCTTCAAACTGCCTGAAATTCAGTTTTGCCATCATCTGGAGGCTCTACAGGCTACAAAAGACTAAATTTCTCATACACATCAGGGGAAAAAAAATTACATTTGAACAGTAAGATTACTGGAAGACTTCCCTTTTTTACGACAGCCCTGTGTCCTGGGGAGGTGGAAAGGAGAGTGTCATGGGTGTACACGACCTTGTAGGACATCTTTTTACCTAAGAATGACTCATGGAGTTCTTCACTGTATTCTCACGTGTCCTTGAAATGCCAGCCCTCAGCTAAAACACCCAGGCCACAGCTAAAACACCCAGGTGGCAATGGCTGCTCTTCAGCTCGATGCCAGGGGTGCTAAACTGGGCTTTGCACCCCTAATAGAAAAAGGCAGTTTCCCAGCCAGGAGAGGATTTCCAAAAGCACTGGTCTAGGTCTGTGAGAGATTCACCTTTTGTCTTCCCTGGTGCAAAACCAGCAGTTTTTGCGAATAAGATGTTTGAAAGCGTCGTAGTGATTTTGGAGCTTGACAGAGGCACGGTAGCAGCAAGGTTAGCAGCCACGTGTACCAAGCGATCAGATGAGTTGAGTGCGAGAAGTGTGGCTCTCAGGACAGCAGTAAATACTGGTCTTCTATTTCTTCTTAGGCTCCATGTTGGATTCCTGACGTTTTAAGCCCAATCCCTTCATGTGAGGATTATCTGCCTCAGCGCGGGTACAGAGGATGGCACAGTACTAGAGAAAGCCAGACCTGAAATAGCAAGGGTTATTTCAGATCAGGCTTGCAGTGTATTATTAGTAGCACTTTTAATAAGTTGTGTAAGAAAAAGCCTTTGTATTATGCCCTAACCCGCAGATTGCCTCTACGAAATATCCCAAATCCCAATGCGAGCAGGATTTTACTGCTTTTCATGCTGGAATTGTATTCTTGCAGATCTTTGAGGGTTTTAAACCACTCCTCTTCCCTGCACGTTGTCCTGATGTCTGCCCTCTGTAAAGCACGGAGAGTGATGTGGCTCTGCACGTCTTCAACACTGCCCTTCCAGGAGCTGCATTAGTAATGCTGCTGTTTGCACGGCCTGAGAACAAGATTGCCGAGGGATCGGGGAATAGCACAAAAGGTCCAGCCGCAACACCCCTGTCCTACAGCCTCTAAAAAGGCTACTGGATATATTTAAACAGTGACCTGTGCTTGTAGCACTGCTCATGGGCTGTACCAGTGATTCATCTTCTTATCACACTGCCTTTTTCTGACGTGAGCAGAACAAAAGAAAACAAAGAGATCCAAACAACAGCAAGATCCTACATGCCTTGTAAATAAATGCTGTATATTCACCTGGATGTATTTCAGCATGCAGATAAGTGTCATTCTCCCCTGGCTCACAGTAGTGAGAATCAGGAGCATTGAACTCAGCTGAACCATTTGGGATAAAAGCAGTAAATAACTGGTTGGGGGTGAATCTGGCCAACTTGTCTGGGCATTTTGGCATGCCCAAGAAGGGACAGAGGTACGGGCTGCTCCTCTGACTCTGGAAATGCCTTCGTTTGAAGGTTAAATATCCCCCCTTGCAGAGCAGCCTCTCCAGGACTAGTGCAAGGGTCGTGCAGTAGCTCAGAGTATGAGAAGTGAGGATGGAGCTTACTATTTTTGAAGGAGAAAAGATCACTCTTTATTGCCTGGGGTTTTTTTTTCCCTGCAGTTTTCTTAAGCGTGTGCTGGAGAGAGGGCACTCAATGGGTCTTATCTGATTCTGTGTCATTTCTTATGTTGTTTGTCGTGACCAAGAGCTCAGGTCTCATGCCCTCTCCAGAAATTCGCTTTTGATAAAGTAATGTCTTTGGTAAACTTTTAAACCTCTACATCTCCGTTCCCTTAGCCACCGCACTAGGAGGCAGGGGTGCCCTGTTTTATCTTCGTGCTTGCTCCTGATGCTGCTCCCTGATTTGCTTTCAGGGTGCTCTGACGGCTCAGCTGCTTATCTCTGCTACGACAGGCTGCCTTCCTTTGGATCCCTACACCAAACCCTCCAAGCTTATCGCTCAACTAGGGTCTCCGTTTCAAATTGGTGTGCCGCATCCAGCAGAGCTCTCTGCCTCGCTGCGAAGAGGGACAGGAACGCCACAGCATCCTTCCTCAGCGCCGTTCGGTGACCATGTCCTTCCGAGAGACGGGCACTGAGCAGCAAAGGGAGAAGCCCTGCGGGAGGGGTGGCTGGCAAGCAGGGATGCCCTCTCTCTCTTTGCAGAAGGGGAAAATCTGGTCTTTTCATTCAGGAATCCCCTGCCTCAGGCCCTGGAGTTTGAAGTGATGCTCAGTGGCTTTGTACAGAGTAGGAGCATGATAAAGGCATTTTGTTGCAGTCAGTGTTTTGCTGTCACGGTTAGTTGGGAGATGCTGTGAACACTTCCCCGTGGTAAAATGAGAAAGTTCCTTTTGAGATGTATAAATTACAAATAAATATTCCGTACGCTGTACGGAACAAATTTAACTCCACTAAACTAAAGGGGTTTATACTGATGCGAGTGAGAGCAGTGTTTAGCCCTTAATTCATGTTGTGTATCCTAAGCACAGCTGTTGGTGCCGTGCCTGGTAGGTCTCTTCCAGACATGTGTAGCTCTGCAGTCCAGGAGGCTGGCCACTGCTCTTAGCGGTGTTGTCCTGCTTGCTGTGACAGCCCTGTGGGCTCTGCAGACAGGCAGGAGAATCAGCCCCTTAGACTTCGCGGCATCAGCTGGGTGCTCTGAGCCCGTGCTACATTCAGAGCTGTTGCTGTGTTGCAGAGGTATCACACCATGGCAAAGCTCAGGCAGGTTTGCATGGCTACACAGTTTTAAGCATTCGTATTTAGGTTTGCATTCCTAGCTAAGCCCTCTGTAAGCAAAATTCATGATGCTGGGTAAAAAAGCAAAAGGAAATTTTAGGAGATAGCTGCTTTTTTTGCGGGTTTTTTTTTTTTTTTTCCTCCTCCCTCTTCTAGTTGGCTTCAGCATTAAATATAAGCTGTCTTAATTACCCAGACTGATTGGCTTGCCTTTCCAGTTGCATGATTTTGTTTCAGAACTGTGCAGATGTTTAGAGCTCTTTTTCCTTAGGAAACCTCCAGGAGCCTTACGAATGTGTCAAAGTAGGTGACTGAGCCCTGGGTAGAGCTAACATCAGACACCGTCACTTCTGAGATACAGCCCTCATCCCTGGGGTGAGGGTCTGAGCCCTGTTGGGGAAATGTCTTCCAGTAGGTATCTTTGGCTTTGCTCTCTGCAAGCGCAGTGCAGATGCTCTGAGCCCATGATGCTGCTGGGCTAAGAGGTGACAATGACAGGGACAGGAACTTCAGGGGAGTTGCTTTTAGCCCCTCTGTCTAGGGCTGAAGGGTACAAAGTGGTGTCCAAATCCCCTGCACAAGATTTCTTCGCTTAGAGCTATTTAGCATGTCTAAGAGCCAGTTTTCCGATGAGACTGCACGGCTTTGCACCTGAAGGGTTCTGCTGATAGTTCAGTTTGACCCGCTCTTCAAATCCCCTTTTGTGCGCGTGATAGTATTTTCATAATGCTCCTGAGATTTATGCTATGACATTCGCATTTTTGAAAGTGGAGGCTGTGGACAAGTCATTAAGCACAGCAAAGTGTACTAAAAAGTTATTACCCAGGTGCAAGCATGTGATCTATTACGGGTATTCTTCACACAAGTGGTTTAGTGGCCTTTTTAATTAGAAATTCAGAACAACTACTGATGCTTCCTCGTAGCTGCTCTGCAGGAGTGGTTCTATAAAAAATCCGCTTTAGATTAAGCGGCTGAGTTTTTCCCTAGAATAAAGGCAAGGCCCCATAGGGATTCCCTTACCCTGTGGATCACTCAGCCGGCCGCGCTGCCGTGGTGCAGCCTCCTGGACAGCAGTGCAATAGTCTGCTGGGACTGCAAAGGGTGATCCCAGGTATGGTCCTGCTCCCAAAGGTCTCACGTGCGGTCCCTCCTCTCTCCTGTTCTGTAAATCTTACACTAGAAACTGTGTTGAAGAATAATGAGGCTTGTTTCTGTAGACTTACCTCTTGTAGTTGGGTTCTCTGCTATGAAGTAAGTGCAAGCTCTGGCTGTTTTCCCTGACCATACATAGCATTGCTTTCGCATGGATTCTCTGGTGTCTAGTAAGGGTTGAGCTCATGTACCTTTTCTTTCACAGATGAATGCCTTTCTTTTCTCACCAGCTGTCTAATTTCTTGAGTGTTCCCATGCACTTGGGAATTATGTATTCCTGTGATAGCGCATACATTCAAATTTAAGTATTCCGGAAGGTGTGATGATGCCCAAGGCGATTTTCATCGATAGCCGTCTGCTTCATCACTCCTATGCATGCAACCTTAAAACAGGATAGTAAAGACAAAAAGGACATTGAAATGAGATTGAGATTCAGCGATCTGAAATAGTGCTAAATTAAGAGGAGGACTGCAAAACAGAAGTCCTGGGATACATTCAGTCTTCTTGTTTAATGCTCATGGTTGGTGTTTTAAAAAAAATTAAGCCATGCCTTTGTGCAAGTTCTGCATGTCACTTGCCGAGGGGAAGGCGGGGGATGAGACATGTGAAAAGTGCCCGGTTGTTGGTTTATTTATTAAGTGCAGTACAAGTAGTGCACATTGTTATTTAATGAGGGGTACTGCTGTTGCTGGTCGCAAAGCAGCATAGGGAGATGGAGAGCATGCTTTAAAGAGTTGGTACTGTGCCTACTCCTGCCTGGACAGAGCTCTGGAAGAGGGAATGGTTTAATGGGAAGGCCAACCTTGACAGTGATTTCTTAACATTTTAGTTGTCCTTTCTGTGAAATGAAGGTAGAGAGGCCTGTTACCTTTGTGAATGTGCTAGGTCTCCCAATGAACAGCAGCACTATGTGTAAAAGCACTTAAAGGGAGCTATGTACAGTTGTCACTACATGGGCAAAGAGGACGAGGCATGCTTGTGGAGAGAGGAGCTTGCGAACGTGGCCAGCGTGCAGAGAGACACGGCAGCATTTTCTTGAACCCTTTCCAGAGCAACTCCAAGGTGTTTCAGATTGAAAAAGTCCATGAAAGGCACACAAGAGTGTTTTGCCTGGCTCACCGGTCTTTCACACCTTTGCCAAGAGGCCTCGTAGGCAATAAAGCTGAGAGAATCTACAGCAACTCCCACTCCGTGGCTTAGAGGAGGTGAGAAGGGGGATCCCAGCAGCTGCACACAGCCACTGCAGCTGCAGGATCCATCAGGATGTGGGAAGAGGGCTCACCAGCCCTGATGGTTGCTGAAGGAAGGATGAAGTCCTGCAAGTCAGGGGTTGCTGAGCCCTGCGATCATTGTCAGGCCAGACGCAAAATGCATGTCTAGGGACGCATGTCCCATGGAAACGAAGGACATGGTGTTAGCGTATTTGCTCTAACTCTTTTCAGTGGCTGTGTGTCCCTGGGCTAGTGGCTGGCTCAGTCCTTACTTCAGGTTTCCTATCCGTGAAACTAGGGCAATGGTTCTGTTTCACAGCAGAGAAAATGCTCGTGATCGAGATGGCTGGGTGGGCATCATCTGCTGGAAGTGCCCACTCATCCCCACTGACCCGGGAGATGCCAGGATGACTTTGCTTCTAGCCGTCAGAAGTTAGGCAAAACAAGCCCCATCCCAGGTGTCTGGCTGGATCTGGGCTTCCTATCCTGGGTCCTGGCTTAGAAGAATATAGGACAGCAAAAATGTGAGTGGTGGCACAACAACAAGAGACGGTCTCACACCTCTTGTTCCTCTCTTTAGCTGATTTTGGAAGGGTACCTTGTACCATTTTCTGCTCTGTTTACATTTAGGAAATATTTCATTGCTCTCCTCTAATGAATTTTATAAAGGAGGGTCTAGACTGTGTTGGCACAAAACCAGTAACCTGTATTTTCAGGCAGAGGATTTCTGTCTCCTTTTCCATGGTCTGTGCTTGTGAGACACCGAGTTTCTGTAAAGCTGGCTGTGCATGGCCTTAGTAAGTGTAAATCATAACCAGGCCTTAACTAGCTGCAGTCCTTTGCGGTTGTGTTTTCTTCCAAGGCGATAAGATTTGATAGAAGTGATTAACCATGTCTGAATTAAATAATCATTCTGTGAAATGAGCAGCTCTGTGGCTGGTTCCATGCAGCATCTTTGGTCAAAGGAAACTTTGATTAGTATGTGCATGGCATTGCAATCACCTGTACAAGAAGTAGTAACAACCACAGATAGTAAATGCACACAGACCCATTTCGTGAATGAAACTCTAACTTGTGCTGTATCCAAAGCCGATATACTGATAAAGCACATACAGTAGGCAGGCCTTGTAAAAGCAATTATTCTTTCAGTTCAGACCTCCCAGTTAAAGGTTGCTGGGCTTATATTTCCATTTCCTCCTGCTGAGCTTTTCTCCTCTAATTGTAATATCATAGTATTAAGTGAGAGCACAGGGCATTTCAAAAGCAGTAGTCATTTAAATCATGCTAAGTAATCACGCTGCTTATTTTCCCTGTTAATACCCTGAAGATTGTGGTGAATAACATTGCCATAAATTCTCATCCAAACCAGCCGCGGGATTTCTGCAGTAAAGCACAGCCTGGGGTGAAGCAGGCTGGGAGGAGTGTGTGGTCCTGGGCAGGAGGTGAGGCTGGGCTGGGTACAAGCATGGCAGAGGGACATCTCCGGGGCAGGCATGCCATCTCGTGGCCGTAAATAGCTATTATGTGATGAAATCTATCTCCCATCCCTTCTTACAACTTCCTCATGACACTTCCCCTGTGTATCAGCTATGCTTAGGAAACACTTCATGCTGAAATCAAGCTCTGCATTTTCTGTATAGCAAAGATCATCCTTTTTTGGGTTCCTAAAGCTGTGCTGTCGGCCTCAGCAGCTCCTCTTGGCTGCAGTGCCCTGGCAGCCAAGTGACACGGTGCTGGCACAGGAACGGGGTCTGCGGGGACTGCTTGTGAGCCACAAGCAGATCAAGAGCAGACCTTCACAGGCTTTGCTTTGCTGCAGTCTCCGTCAGCTTTACCCTATTCCTTTTGCACCTTTCACACTCAGACGCAGATGTGATGCTCTCCTAGACATATTTCTCTCTCAGCCGGCAGTCGTAGTGTTGCCGTAGCCAGTTTGAGGATGTGGGAGTTGCAGCTCCTGCAGGGAGAGATGGTGCCTTTTATCAGCTGTCTGGTACTGCTGGCTGCATGATGTTAAGCAAGATGGTGTCTGCGTGCATGACACTTACATCGTGTTTCAGAGCTGTGGGAACAAAAAATGGACAGTCCATGAAATGCTGGAGGTTGGAAGACATCCTTAGCTGCTGCTAGGAGGAGTCCAGTCCTTAGGGACGTGCTGTCTCTGCTCACCTTTTGGATAACACCATAGTGCTTTCTGCAGGGGTGTTTTTGGGTAAATGAACACCCTTTTTGTAAGCAAAGGAATTACTAATGGTGCTTTTTTTTTAGCAGAGGGAGTGTTATATGCTTGGCAGGAATGAGGACGTCACGGGAAATGATGGATTCACTCAGAAAGCCCTTGGGTTATCCCATCAGAGCACATGTCGGTGCTCCGTGCAGAGACATGGCCTCACTCGGTGTTACGTAGCTCCAGGGGAAGGCAGGTACAGCCACTGCTGCTGGCCAGCGCCTCCGTGCCTGCGGGGATGCTGACTTGTCTGTCACCTGCACAGTAGCTGCATCGGTGGAAGCAGGTTTTGCCATCGTTATAAAGTCTGTGCGGGAAAGTCTAGGAGGAATCAAATCTGTTTGTGCTGTCACTCCCACTTCAACTCAGCTTCTTCCGAGGGGATGGGACTGAAAGGCTGTTCTGACAGCAGAAAGGGAGGAGAGGAAACAAATGTGAACAAAAATAGGCCGCGTTGTCAATCTGTGTCTGATGACTTTGGTTATCCTGTTCTGAAGGTGAAACACATCGAACTCTTACTGTGGGAGGAATCCCAAAGGAGGCTCAGCAGCTCTTGGGAATCAAGCCGTGTTACAGATGCGAACTGTTCTCAATCCGTTTCTACAGGCAGAGTGGAAAGGTACCTTTCTTAGCACCTGTATTCCTAGCCTAGGACATTTTCACACGAGCAGAAACGTAGAAGGTTCTCTGCATCTATATATATTCTTTGAGATTTTCACTTCAGATCTTTTTTGTGCGCCTGCAGCAGTCACCTCCAGCACCCCTCTTTAGCAGTGGAAAGACAGGGGCGCTTTTAGGGCAGGCTTCATTTCATCTGCTTGCTGCCTCTAAACTGGCATGAGGCAAATTAAGGCCTAACTCCACTGACTATTAGTTAGATCTCTCCTTATTACAATAGCAGGACCCCAAGGCAGGTTACATGGTAGTACAGTCCCCTAAATTTGTTTTTTTCCACAGTGCTGATCTGTCTCATGTCTTGGCATCCTCTCCTGCTAGTTAAAGATCAAATCCTTTCCTTGGAACCGTAGTTCCATGTGAGGCCCTCTGTGGCATGTAAAACCCAAACTCAGTCCCACAAAAACCACCAAATGGATTAAATTACTTGCTATTTTGCCAGTGGATGGCTGCTGGTGGTGGAGGAGCCGACATCTCCTGTACTTCATCCACAGCGTGATGCACTTGCTGAACGCTGCAGAGCTGGCAGCACGCACTTTCTTCTTTGTTTGGTGTCTTTACACCCTATTTTGTTTCTGACTACATACTTTTTTATCTTTCAATAATGATATCTCTTGAGAAGGTGTATCGCCCACGGAGTTATATTTCTTAGAAGAATTCAGCTGAACTCAATCAAGGTTTGTAATCCTACTGCAATAAGTTGCAAACCAGTTCGTAACTGTCCCCAACCCAGCATCCCCAAACTGGCTGTGGTTTATGGGCATTCCCCACTGAAACCAAGCTGTGTGTGGAGCTGCACCCTGTGGGTCTCCAGCTGTGTGACCCAGCCTGTGGGTTTTCTTGGAGAGTCTAAAAAAAAAGCCTGAATATTTCTGTTGCCTTTGGATTTTTTCAAATCCCAAAGACACAAACCAAAAACCTATTATCCATTGCCATTACCCACGAGAGTTGCAAAAAATACATATTTTCCTGAAGGCTTTGGGATGCCCTACTTCTTTTTACTACTGCTTTGTGACCCAGCTGGTGCAGGTGTGAGCACCTGCCTCCACCACGTGCCTTGGACACGTCCGTGCTGCCGCATCCCCTGCCAGTTCGGTGCCTCACCAACACTGCTCCTGAAGAGGAGCGAGCTGTCTGCTCTCCCAATGCCTGCTTGTGAAGGGCTCAGCGCATGGGCAATGTTGTCTCATTTACATTGTTCCTAGAAGTTCACAAATACCCGTTTCTGAAAATGAAACGAGCATTTTCATCTCGGTGGAATTAATGCCGTAGATGCATCAGGTTTTGCTGTTGAGCTGAGTAAGTCTGTGTGCACTCCATTATAATGAACTGCAGCCTCAGAGCATGGGCAACGGAAGTTCAGAAAGATCACTGTTAACTGTAATCTTGGTTGTCAACCTCTGTTTCATGTTTTTGAACGGCTGGTATATGTAAAGCATTAGAGAATATAACAAAAAGCTTTCCTTCATGCTCCTTCACATATAGTTAACTGTTAAACACATTTAAAAAGTGTTTATTTTCCTCCTTGCTGGTATCTCAAGAAATATATAAAAATGAAACACAACTTAACATCACGTTAGAGAAACAGCTGTAGCCAACTCCATCAGCTGCGTGAAGGTAGGTTAGCTGGGTGTCTGGTGTGCTTCTTCTCTAACTTCGTTTTTCCCAGTGCTTGAGCTTTGGGCATGCATGATTTATGGCCTAAGTTTTAAGGCTGCTCCCTGGAAAGGTCTCTTCTAGTAGGGGAGGAGTGGCTGAAGAAAGAAAGCCATCATTTGTTAGGCAGGATTCTTGGAAGAACTAAACCAAGACTGTACACAGCATCTGTACACAGCGGTGAAACGGAATCGGAACTCTCCATCCCCAGAGCGGGATCCAGTTCCAGCAGGCACCACGGTAAGCCAAGAAACCAAGGCTGGTTAAAAGCATCACACCCAGACAAGGGGAAGCGGTGACCCAGCAAAAGGTGACTTTGTTGGCACGTTTCCTCAAAAAACAGGCAGTGTCTATTAGACTGCTGTCTGTGCCACCCTCTTGATGGGCTTCCCCCCACCAGCCGGCTGGCTTTGGAGACTGAACTACAAATACACCAGGAGGGACATAGACACACTAGTGTGCGTGCCGGGAGAGAAGAGGTGGGGGATGTGGATGAAGAGAAGTGCGTGAAGCAGAACCCTTTCCTGCCTGCAGCAGCAATGGACGAGGGAGGCAGCTGGTCATTGCATTCTCACCAGATCCCATTCTGGCAGCAGAGGACAGCAAGTGAGGTTAAGCTGGCCCTTGCAAATTTTGTCTCAGGCATGCTCACATGTATTAAAGGCCTTTCAGATGGACTGCCCTGCCTCTGTACGCAACCGGCTGCAGGAAGGCAGTGGGTGCTGGTTTAGGCGGCTGTGCCCCTGCGGGGATGGAGGCAGCTGCACGCCGTGTTCTGCATACCCAAGCACGTGCTCCTGGCCTGGGAGGGGACAGGCATTGCTGCTGATTCACTTACGTTTGAAAAAAGATACTGAGCTGTAGTTCAATAAACCAGTGCAAATCTGGCCAACGTGCAGGAATATTATACTGCAAGACTTTTTTACTTAAGCAGTAAACTTGTGGGAACGAGGCAGAAGGGCAGCATCTCCTGCAGAGAGGGACCATGTCCCAGGATACTGCTGTGTACATTGAGCGTAACGCACACCTGGAGTGAACCCACCAAGGAAAGAGAGTAGCTCTCCTGTAATACGCATTTTTACTTCTATTTTCTGCTTTTTTCATGTTTATTCCATGCAAGCTGGCAAGCAAACCCGTTTCAATAAATATGTCTGGAGAGGGAGAAAAGGTGTCCTCTGGCAGTTTTGAAGCCCGTGAAAAGTCATAGATCATGTTTAAATGATCTATGTCATAGATCATGTTTAGTCATAGATCTAGTCATAGATCTAGTCGTAGATCTAGTCGTAGATCTAGTCATAGATCATGTTTAAATGTCAACCCCGTCGAAAGCACATCCCTCTCCAGCTGCTCCCCTGTTAGCCTACTGACAGGCTGAGCTGGTCAGCGGGGCTGATTCATGGCCCAGCAATATAATTCAGTTGTGCTTGTTCATTATTTATAGAAATCACAGGCATCGATGTTCTGGCCACATCAAGTTACAAGACCAATGATGGAAGAAGGGTTACTGTTTCAAATTAGGCAGGGGCTAAGCAGGCTTGCTGGAGACCACAGTACGTGAATGAAAGAATTTAATGCATTCTCCTAGGTACTAACGTGTATGTTCACTTTTGGGAAGGTCGTGGGTACTAAAGTGTCACTTAGAGGAACTCACACACAAGACGTGAGTAGAAATGATTAAGTCAATGTCTCTCAAGGACAGAAGATTGTAGATTAGGCCACATAAGTGGGATATCATGGAGAAAAACAGCTGGCAATGTGAGGAGCTAGGTGGTCTTACTTGTTTTGTTCATAAGTGGGAAGGGCTGAGTAGCATCAACCTGAAGGTTTGCCAGAAGATCGCCAACGTGTTGCTTGAAACAGCTGACAGCAGCTTTCTGAGCAGCCTGGCACCTGCATCGGCAATGGCATCGCTTTCCCTCCGTGTGCCAGTCAGGACAGTGCCTGCGAGAGCTCCCAGATGCTCCTGAAATCAGACAGGTAGGCCCATCCTTCAAGTGCTCCACGTTAGACAAGGCGATGGAGGTAGTGGGGGACAAGGGTGACCTTCCTCCCTTGTTGTCTACTCACACCTTCTGGATCTGTGTCATTTTATGTTTCATTCAGGAAAAAATCTCAGCGTTTTAGGCTGTTTGGTTAGTAACTGTGATGGCACCTCTAGGTGAATCTATAGACACGAAGTCTACAGTGATGATCTACTTATTTTGCTTGTAAAAGGTAAAACAAGGGCCAGCACTTGTCAAATTAGCACCTGGGGCATACCTCATCCTCTGGCTCTTTGCAGCCAGAAGAGTTTAGCTACTCGTCCTAAGTTTGATGCCTAGTGAGAAACCCTGGAGATGCAAGTAGATCCAGGTATCACTGGAACAGCACAGATGCGATAAATAGGGCGATAATTCCAGCAAAGTCCTCATGCATGGTAGCATTTCTTGGCCAGCTCCAGGCTTTGAATACACTGGGCAATAAGAAATGCTGGGCTGAGGGGTTCAGGAGGGATTCGGACAGTTACTATGGTCCTAACTGAGAAAGTACTGGCATGATTTATCTGCTTGTATCGTCCTTTTCTCTGGTGTGTATATATATCCTTTTGGCCAGAATGACATTATTTGTCCTCGTTTGGAGAAGTATTATTGCGCTGAAGTGATGTGTATATATATCCTTTTGACCAGAATGACATTATTTGTCCTTGTTTGGAGAAGTATTATTGCGCTGAAGTGTAAGCATGAGCTCTGTGATATGGGGACAAGGTAGCATGGCTACTTCATGAGAAGATTTGTCCAGAACAGGTGCCAAGGCACTTTCCCAACAAATAAACTCCTGCAGTGATAACCTGCTTAATTATTAAACATGGAAATGAAACCATTACACTGTTAGGCATTAGGATCATCTGAGGGACTAACTACTGTCCAGAGCTAATTTTCTGAACAATAATTTAATACACAGCACAGATAAACTGCGTACTTAGATTGAATACAAATGATGTTTCAGTGACATGAATTATGGCCTTATGCTGAGCATCACTATGGCAACTAATGACATCACCGCAGGCTTCAACCTGCACAAAACCCAACTTCTGAGGGTCTCTGTTTGTTGGCGCGGATCTTTTCAGGGCTTTTGGGGGTATGAATATGTAAGCACCACAGTGTTGTCAAGGGTTTGCTATGCATGTTTAGTGTCATTTGAAACATTTATTCCCTTTGTGGTTAATGTTGTTCTCATGAAGGAAACCTAATGAAAATTACTGTTTGTATTTGGTTAGTAACATTTGTTGATAACATATGGTCTGGGAATGCTTCAGCAAATAAGAGCTTTTTAACAGTAAACAGAGATATGAGTTCTATAAAGCAGATGCTGTCAAAATACATGTGTAAGGTTGGATACTTTCTTACTTTTCCCTCTTACCCAAAGCAAGATTATCTTCCCGCTTTCCCTGCTGGTGACAATGCAGTTTTTTTAAGAGAGAAAACATAACGTGTGACCTGAAGCTGCAGTTAGAAAATAAGGTTGTTTCTTCGTTCTTATGCTTGAAACATTTATTAGGGAGCTGATGGCTCACACATGAAAAAGATGTAATATGGAGGGTCTGACTGGACCTGTAGTGCTGTAGATAATTTATGCCAAACTTCTGCTCCCTGGCACTGGTGGCAGTTTGATGCATCGTCATAAAAGATGAAACATGTGGGACAGTGACACTGGGAGAGAAAACTTCAGGGCAAAGCTGACGAAGAAACTGAGTTCGTTAATCAGCTATGCGCTGAACACGCTCATCTGTTAAGCTTAGTTGAACAGGATTTGCTCAGAGAAGAGCAAAGCGTAGAACTCCTTGGGAACAGGAAGGAGTAAATTATTTTTCCCGATAACTTTCCAAATGCAAAACCTGCTGTTTGGTATTTATGTTTGAAGAACATCTAGTCGCTGGACCACATGTCACCTGAGCCTTTTCCCAGTCATTTCAAGGGAACTGCCTTTCTTCAGCAGAGGATCTAGTTTGAGGACAGTGTAAAATGAGAAAGTATCATTAATAGGGTGAGGGTGAATGGATGTGGTTTGTGAGATATAATCTCTCATCTGACTTGCAGTATTTTAGGTTGCAGTGTGTGTTCCATCACATCACTTGGAGGTGTTGCTCACGGCACGCTTTTGTACAAAAAGCACCTTGTCTGAGATTATTCTTCAAGCTTGCTTGTACACTTGGTATGAGTTTTGAAATGTGATGAATTTTCGGGATCTCTGGGAACAATATAGAAAGCTAGCTCACAATGAATTATAAAAAAAGACAAAGAAAGAGAATAAAAAAAGAAAAAAGAGCAGGTTTTATCTGCTAGTTTCGCGTTAGGCCTCTGCATGATCGGATGTTCAGGAGCATCCTTCTTGCAGTGGTGCTCTCTTCCCCAGTCCTCCCTCTGCCCTTCATCTTTGGCTGACCTGTTCTCTGCTAACAAGGGCACATGCAGTTTTAGGAGTGCTTTGCTCTGTCTGGAAGTTTCTGTCTAGCTTTATTTTAATAAGTTTCTAACTTTCTAAGCTGTAGAAACAAGGCTTGAAACACAGCTGTGAAGTCTCAAACATAAAAGCATCATGACTTTTTATCCCTTAAGTGTAGAAGGTATTCTCTTCTCTGCTACTTTCAAAATTGTTTAAAGCTTACAAATAGGCATTAGTTCAAGTTCCACTTAATTTTTGTTCCGTGACCCTCTTCTGTCTGTGCTTGTTTGCCAGAGGGGAGTGTTCTCCTTTACCTCAAAAGCTTTAGCCCAGGTGAGAAATTTGATTTGCTGGTGTGACTGGCACCACTTGTGGAGACTCTTCATGAGCCTATTGGAAAAGCTGTGGCCCTTAGGATGTTGAACAGGTCTTTCACAGATTTCTTTTCCCTACGATCTCTCTAAATCGAAGCTGACTACTGTGTAAGCTCTGGGTATCTTTAGGAGAACCCCACGAGGATGCTCGCCAGCGCAGCTCAGGTGAGCCTTCGCGGGTGTCACCAGGCAGCAGCTCCAGCTGCAGCATGCTGCTCGCTGGGACGGGAACAGGGCCCAGGAGGAAAGTCCCTTTAACAAAGTGCAATGGGCTGTGGCCCAACTGGGGCTCTGTCCTCAAAGCTTCCCCAAGTGCCTGGGGCCAGAGAGGGAACCTCTAGCGTGGCGTGCTCAGGCCCATCACCAGACCTCCCTCCGGAGGGCTGCAGGGCTGCTGCAGTTCCCACCCTCATGCGGGGAAGGTCAGCTGCGGGGTGGGCTCCCCTTGTCTTAAAATGGCAAGTTTGGCCATAGGTGTCGGCAGACTGTGGCTGGGACCGTGTGCGTGCAGGGCCCACATGGAATGAGTTCATGTTCTCTGCACACTCGGGCAGCTTGTGGTTGCAGGAGCTTGGAGATGTCCTCTAGAAACACGGATGTCTAGAGGGGGTTTTCATATGCTGTGGGTCGTTCAGCCTCCGTAGCACTGCTTTCCAAGCCACGCGACCAGCCAGGGGATGACTCATGGAGTACAAATAGTAGACGATGGTCTTGGTTCATTGCGTAGTTGGAGAGGTGGCCGCTTCCTGGCCACTGCCGTCCCATCCCCAAGGAGCTGGTGTCCTGCTCTGCAGTCCCAGCAAACTGGGATTACTCTAGAGGTAATGGCTTGAACTTAAACCTGGGCTGGGCTGGAGGGCTGGGCTGGGACTTGGAAGAGGACCCAGGTTAAATTGGGGTTTCTTCAGAGAAAACAAACCTCACTCTTAACCTGTAAAGGAGAGGTTGATTAGCCAAGAGAAGAGCAGAGGCATGAGCGATTACAGATGTCCTAGGTGCAGATGTCCTCAATCCTCAACTTCTGTTGTGATTATACAGGCTGTTGCTGCAGGAGACCTATAGTTCTTTCTAAATAAAAAAGTTCTCTTAAATTTGTTTTCATGTTGCTCCCAAATACTCTCTTTTTTTCCCCAAAGAACCATCATGGGTTTTCCAAACATCTGTCCCAGATTTCCCTAAGAAGATAATTAATGCCCTTGTCACTCAGACAGCCCAGCCACTTCGGCTTGTGCCAGACGGGACGTTTTCGTTTAACCATTGCATGTCCAAGGTGTAGCACTGCTGACCTGCCAGCGGAGCTGAACATCTCTCTGTCCCTGTTTTTGCAGCTGGGGCACCCAAGGAGACTTCACGACAACACACGCGCTTCCTGCAGTGAAGGTGAAGCTGTTCACAGAGAGTACAGGAGTGCTGGCTCTGGAGGACAAAGAGCTTGGGAGGGTAAGGAGACTTTGAGTTTAATAACGTTTCCTTCTGGCCCTGCTTTTCTAGAGAAATCTCTCCTGTATGGAAATATCTTTGGAGCACAACATGCTCTGCTTTTTTGCCAAGCTTCAGAAGGGGGGAAAAAAGCAAGCTCCCCACTGCTGGAAAGGAGTGCATCTCGCATGCTGTCTTTGTTGTGAGTTTTTAATGGCAGCATTTCAGCTGGCTGTGCCTGCACTCAGCAAAGGCAGAGGATCTTGTATGCGATATTGGCAGTCCGGAAAGCCTTAGAAGTTGCTTACGGAAATGGACGTTCCTGAGGCAGAAAAGGGGATTATGCTGAAGCAAAAAGAGGGGATTTAAGTTTGGCAAGAGAGCGTTAAGCTGCTCTCATATCTGCTGAGCAGCTGGTGCACGGTTTGAGCATTTGAAAGCACTACTGCAGTACTCACTGCAAAGGGCTTGAAATCCTGGCTCCCCCGGGGATTGTGGCTGAACTGGTGGCTTCAGTGGGGCTGGTCTGAAATGTGGAGGTTCATAGCGAAGAGCTCAGATTCCCGGGGTACTGGCCACAGAGCCAACCTTCCCACCCCATCTCTGCCTCTCACCTGTGGTTCCCTAAACTAGCACCCTGGGGTTGGTTGCCCTCCATCACTGCAGCCCACAGCTCCAGAATATCTGTGGACGGCACTTTTCTGTGGCTTTGGGACACTTCAGTTAGTCTCCATGGATTTTTTGCAGCGGTATAATTTGTGTTGGCCCCAGGCATGGCAGCAAACTCCCTGCCATCCCTTCCTCAGCTCTTCAAGGGTGAGAGATCTGCATGGTGAAGACCCCATGAAAACCATTTCACGGGAAGAGAGGCTGCACCTTACACATAGGCTTGGCACCTCCCATGTCATGGCTCAGCATGGCCTGAGCGATCTCCAGGAGCAGCCTGGGCTCTGTCTGCCCGGCTCTGCAACACACCTTGCTCTCTGCCTTGTCTACATGGCCATGGCCAAGAAAGCCATAGCCAAGAAAGTCACTGAGCCTGTGGCAAGCCCAAGTGCAGTATTTACAATTATGGACTAACCTGTTGGGATGTGTCTTGCTACCTCCATGGCTGCTTGTGCCTTGACACAGGAGAGTCTGTGTCTGTAAAACAGTTTTCCTAATTAACGTGGTTTTGTATTCGTCCTATTCATACAAGTGCCAAACGTTTTTCCAGGTCCTAGTGAGCTGTTGATCTAATTTATATCTTTATGGTGGAGAGTGCTGCATGTGATTTTGTCTCATATAATTTATGTTCATTTTAGCTATTTGGGTTTTCATGTTCATGTAACATCCTTTGTTATTGCACTTGAGAGACTGAAAAGCAAAACTACCCCTTCTTTTCTCCTCTCAATCTTCTCTTCAAAGAGTCACAGCCCCTTTGGACTTTCCTCATCCGCACCGTGATCCTTCCTTTCCCCCTGTCCTGCTCCTTTTTTCACAAAGAGGGTGACCCCACCAGGCTGCAGTACTCCAGCTGAAGACCTACAGCTGCTGTGCCGCACAGCATCATAATATTTTCATGATTATTTTCAAAACCTTGTTCTTCAAACAGCCGATCATTCCTGCCTTTATCTGCTGCAACATGCTGAGCAGAGCTTTTCACCCGGCCGGCCGCGATGCCATTCAGGGCTTTTTCCCCTGAGTGGTTACACTCGGTGTAGACCCGCTTGCGTTGTAAGTCTTGTTTCCACTGACAGCCCTGAGCAGTGCTGACTTTGCTGGTCTCGGGAAGCAATTAGCTGTGCATGTTGTTCTGAGAAAGACGTCAGGCCCCAAAGCAACCCCGCTTGCCCTGAAACGCTGATGAGCCAGCCCCGCCAATGTGCTTTAATTCCTGGTCCAAGCGGGAAGCCATCCCTCCGCTCTGAGCTTCTGCAGTCCAAAGGATGTGGGCCAGCAGCAGCTAGCACGGGGAGCCAGGCGGTGATTTCCCCTGGCCTGTGGCCACCAGCGCTTTCAGTCGGACAAACATCAAAGGGATGTTTGGTGTGCCCGGAGCAGCCGAGAGATGACGCGTCAGGCTGCATCAGGATTTCTTTTTTAATGAAATAATGAAATCGGGAGCATGTTAAGCCCCTGATTTAGCTGTTGGAGTGGGCACGAACCTGTCTGCACGGAGAGGGGAGGGAAGCAGATTTTATACACAAAAACACCCATGCTCAGCCGCCCTTTGAGAAGCAGCTTTGTGCTCTGCCAGGCATGTACAATGCTCACTTTCTATCGCAAGTGTTAAACTGGCAACCGGCCGGCACTCCTCATTTCACCACTTTTATCGAAGGGAGAGCTGGAAAATGCTCCCAAGCCCTAAACTGCTGGACGGGCAGCTGAAGGCATGGGAATACATCCTGGCCCTATTGAAGCCGGTGGCAGGGCTCCCACGGATTTCAGCCATGCCAAGACTTCATCTACTGAGAGCAAGGAGGGGAAGAGCCATGAATTACAACAACACTGAGCAAAGTTTATGCGCCTTTTGGTAAAAAGAGTTAGAAATCAAAGTAGAGAGCATCCCAAACACCAAGAGCGGCAGCTGCCTCGCTGAGAGATGGGGTTTAGTGCATGACCTGCCTTGCAGTGGGTCCTCGGAAGCTGCTCAGAGTTTGGGTCCATCCATGTTTCTAATAACACCGCTCGTGGAGGACTCACTTCTTATTTTCAGGATTTGCTTAAATGTGTTTTTTTTCCTGAGAGTGATGCAGTAGAGACTAGTGTTGCTCAGTTATCTATCTAACTAATACCAGCTTCAGATTCCTGCCAGAGAAAGCATTAGTCTAATTGAATAAAAGAAGTGATAAATAGTGTTGATGAATAAGGGTGAAGTGGAGAATCTACTGATGTTAACCTCAGTCTTTAGAGGAGGCAATAAAATAATTTTTAAAATCATTCGTCAGAGGGTGATAGCGTCAAGGATATTTTGGTGGAAAACAGCCCCTAGGTTGTTGACTCAGCAGTAAAGTTGAAGAGCAGAGGAATACAAGATTATAGTCTGGGCTGGAGTTTGGCAGGAGCACAGACTAAGTGTGAGCAAGAAATGAGTGATGGAAGCACAGCAAATAACGAGGGTGAATGCTGCCATTTGTAAAATAATTTGCTTGCGGAAAGGTTAATGGATTTAAAGGAGATTCATCTCACTACAGGACAGTGGAGACTTGAATGCGTTTGTGCCAGGCAAAGTCACCTCTGAGAGTGGAAAGCATCAGAAGAGGAATAGGCGTAGGAGGGAGAGGGTTAAGCCACCTCAGAGAACACATATGGAAATACCAGGAGAAGATGGTGGATGTGGTGTAGTTCTGGGAAAATACTCTGTGGCTCACTGTCCGAGGGAGCTGCTCTGCTTTGTAGGGCTAATGGGTGAGTGGGAAAAGCCCAGATATGATCAGGAAAGATTATTCACCTCTTGGAGCCTTTCAGTTTCTTTGATGAGCCAAGCACTTCCATTGGTGTTCATCTGCACAGCTCCACTGCAATCATTGGTGTTGCACTCATTTACCCCAGCTGGAGACCATCCCATCGTTTCCTCACTGCATGAAATGGAAGCAGAGTCCTGCAGCCACTGATGTCATGACATGGGATGCAGATTTTATCTGCTGTCGTAGTGCAGTCAGACACACCAACTTATCTAAAACATTGCCTACTGCATCCAGTCTTAACAGTAAGCAAAAAATCAAGCCAGCTTCCCCATAACCCAATAGTAGCAGTAGGTGAACCATTTTAGGTGGAGCTTTCTGAGCCCTCAAAACAGCTTATCTCACATGGGACATGTCAGGAAGGTTGGAGTTGACCAAGTTGCATGAGTCTGAAAGTGGGAGATTGCAATGGGCAACCTCAGCAAAAAACTTGTTGCTGGTTTGCTAGTCACATTAGTCCACATCACTTCTAGACTGATTTACCTGCACCGTTGTAAGTTCATTTACCACGGTCTTTCCTTAAACGATGAGAACTGATAATGCAGTTCTGTTCTGCACAACCCCATCAACAATGGCATAGTAGGTAGAGGAGCCAAAGAATATATGAATAATCTCAAAATAATAAGCTGTGCTTTAAAAAAGCAATAAAAAGCCATGCTCACTGATGTGAATAGAAATTTCCAGACTGACTTTTAGGGGAAAAGTAGCTCATCTGATGTGCTTTTGTTCCCCAATAAAACCCATTTTGTGGATAATTTTTCCCTTTAACGTTGTTGATTTTGTCACCTGCAGGTTGTTCTCCACCCTACTCCCAATAGCCCAAAGCAATCAGAGTGGCACAAAATGACTGTTTCCAAAAACTGCCCGGATCAAGACCTGAAGATCAAGCTTGCCGTGCGAATGGATAAGCCTCAAAACATGAAACACTCTGGGTAAATGCTTGTTTTGATCTGAACTCAATTTGTTTTGAATGTGCATTAGAAAAATTCTTTTTTAAGATTCTGGAAGAGAAACTCTTTTTCTCAAGCTCACAGGAGGTCAAAAGAAAGATAAATATAAAAATGGCATTAATTCAGTCATTTATAATCCACTTTCCATATTCTTACCATAGTCTTTTTAATGTATATCAGCCCAACAGTTTAAATTTTAAACAGTATTCCTCAGGAAATTGCTAGGGTTTTTTTTTTCCTGTAAGGAAATAATAGGTGAACTGCTCGACTTTCTTATTGAGAATGGTATAATTTCTTAAGTTATTCTGTGTTTCCCTGGATTGACTTCTCAGAACCGAAAGCACAGCACACCTTCTGCTTGAAATAAACTCCAGTGTGATAGTCATTATTTATACAGAGATACAGCACAATTAAATAGCAGTTGCCTGGAGTAGGCAGTTGCCTGGAGTAGGACTAATGATCTGGAAGGTTAAAAGGGAAACCTCTCTCCTCCAGACGTGAGTGTCAGAGGATCTGGGGCCAGGGAGAGCCCTGACCCACACCCCTGGCTTCCACCTTCGTGTTGTGCAATTACCAATTAGATCATCCTTGGGAAGATCTAGCTAACACCATTGGCAAGGCTTTCCTATGTTTGCTTTTCAGAACTGAGGATGTGATAAAAAACAGAAACTATCCAGGAGAGTCAGTGTTTTGATTAACTCTTTCTCCAGTATGTTTTTGGTGCTATAAAAGTGACTTTGTTTCATTTTTATTTTCATAATGTTCTGTTAGATTCAATCCATTATTACGTGGTTTAGATCACTCATCTTTCTTTTAATCCCGTCTCCTCCTCCTCCTGTCTTCTCTGCTAATGAGATCAGAGCCAATAGCCACACGTGAAGTTTAATTTTTCCACCATGATCACAGGCACCAAAAGCAAGAAAGGACAGTTCACCTGTCATATTTGTTTCCTTGACCGCAGCTGATAGCAACAGGGCTGAGCAGTCCTGGCTTTTCTCAGGCTTTCTTCAACTAACATTCAATTTACAAGATGCTGCTTAAAACGATGTGGTTTGTAACACTAGCTCGCTATCAGAACTGAGATTGTCTTTCTGTTGATGTTAGCGGCAATAGCAAAAAGGACAATTCTTTCCCTGTTCTTGAACTAGCCAAGGACTCAGTGCCCACATTAGCATGACTTGGAGTTTTGTGGCTTAAACATTCACTAAGAGTATGTTGGATCTCTTCTGGCATAAAGAACCACTAGCATAACCAAAAAGGAATTGTTTTTCTATGTATTGAGCCAGAACTAAAGTAATTATAATGATACATAAAACATATTAATGCTGAATAATGTCCTTGTGTTTATTATTAGTCTGGTGCTGCCACTACTTTTGCCAGTGTTTGTATTACAGTGTCACAGTGGCTGCTTCATCACAGAGATTAAATGCTAATTTTGACATTAATTTGAAAAGTTAATTCTTCCTTTGTAGAAAACAGTAAATTCACTCCTCCTTAGAAATTATTCAGTTTGCTTGAATATCTGTAGCCAAGCGATTTCTAGGAATTCATCTTAAGCTGTTCAGCAAAGTGTCCTTGTTTAGTCAGTCCAGTGGATCCCGAGTACTGGTTTTGATGTAGAAAGTATCCCTTTGTTTGACAGCTCCCCTCAGCCAAATGGTTTTGTGACAGTTTAAAGCAACATTTGGGGTTTCTCTCCCCTAATTCTTCTATTGCAAATGTATTCTTCACCCATCCGACCATGTCGTAGCCATTCACTGGCATTAAAGGGCTTCTGAATTCTGGGCAAGTTGTGAAAGACAAAGAGGAAGAGAGAATTAATACTGTGTAACATTAAAACCCTGGGAGCTTTTTGTGTCACTTTCTTTACAGGTTATTTGTTCAAGCTAGAAATAAACACATTCATGAATGCTGCTGAGCTTAAAAGTCTTGTAATTACTCCTGCTTGTGCATTAACTTCAGTTTCTAGGTGTGAAGAAAACATACTGAAAAGCAAGAGAAAAACATATAGGCACTTGTGTACTGAATTCACCTATTTTTTTCTCCTAGATATTTATGGGCCATTGGTAAAAATGTTTGGAAGAGATGGAAGAAACGATTCTTTGTCCTGGTCCAGGTAACAGATTTAACTAGAAGTGATCTTAAATCACAACATGAAATATTTAAGTCTTTGTTCTGACCATTTTCAGTGTTGTATAATAGATGCAGAGCTGTGGTTCTGCGTAGGGTGTCTGTTAAGTCATGGATTTTTTTCTAAATGTATACAACTTCTCAAGGATATCCCAGTTGCAGACCTCTAGCCATGAGTTTCCTGATGCAAATGAATGCTTGGTGAAATGGAGAACCAATTTTAGTGAGGAATTAATGAGATGAGGAGGAAGCTCGGTCTGTCTTGGCTGGAGGTACTTGGGTGCAAATGCTCCCTTTTGAGCCTTCCAGGTAAAATTTGAAGTCCATTAAAATCTACAGAAGTTTCATCACTGGCTACATCAGAGTCAGTATTTCATTCTTGTCGTTTATCTTGCCTTCGCGTTCATTACTACCTCTCATTGTTTGCAGCTCTCATCGATCATTTTGCAATGTCTTTATTCCTTTTTCCCTTTTTTCTTTTTTTCACTTTCTGCCCTCCAAGTTTCAGTAGACCTGTATATTTGACCATGGTTAAGAATTTCAAGGAAACAGGCAGATGATGTCCTGTGACCTTAAAGGATCTGTGATTCTATATTTAAATTCTATGATTCTATATTTAAAAGACATGTAGATGAGGCGCTTAGGGACTTGGTTTAGTGGGCCTGGTAGTGTTGGGTTGACGGTTGGACTTGATGATCTTAGAGGTCTTTTCCAACCTTAATGATTCTGTGATTCTATGATTGGTGTGTTAGATCTTCCCGCACCTTCCCAAGGACAGCTGAAACCATGCGTTGGCCACAGAAGTATGGGGCCTCAGTTTGAGCAGCTTCATCTTAGCACCAACCTGATAAAGCCACAGAGCCCTCTTGGGTCCTTCTCTCCCTCCCTCCTCTCTGGGTTCCCCACGGTATGTTGTCTCCAAGTATGAGAAATGAAAGCTTTGTGCAGGGTCCTGTGGTGAAAGCAACACAGAGATGCTCTGACAGAATAACATGGGATCCAACTGAGATCTTGTGCCAGCCCAGATCCAAAGTGATCAAGTCAGAGGGTGAAATCCTACTGCCGATGAAGCAGATGGCAGGTCTGCCGCAGAGGGGCCAAGATTTCACCCGTGTGTAAGAACTGAGACGGTGTAAACCAGGTGCATCAGGCTCCACATTTGGGATGGAGCAGGCTTGTGTGCTGGCTTTCCTGTGCCAATAAGGGGAGGAGTCCATGCAGTCCATCTTCTACCTTACACAGTTGGCTTCTCTGGTCCTAAATCACCTGGTGTAAACTGGTTAGTTTGTTTAGGGTTAATTATTACTCCAAGTTCAACTGTCTCAGTAGGAAGCTTAATTGCTTTGTCCATCACTGTCGGCCTCCGTAGCGCTAAATTATGTGGCAGATAAGAAAATCCATCCTGAGGAGGTAAAAGGGATTTATGAATGTGCATGACCCATGTAAGTAGGAGCCTATTTGGAGAGACCAGTTGAGTACCTAGTGCAATAACCAAGTATGATCAGCAGCAACAATTTAAGTGCTCGTTTTGTACTACAAATGGGGTCAAAATGGCCACAGAAGTGGGGAAGTTAGTGCAGAGCAGCCACAGGAGATGCCTCTCTCTGCCCAAGCAGTATATTTAGATTTAGGTAAAACTGATGGGTTTAGGATCTGTGTAATCCATTCCTAGAGGCATCTGGTTTGCAAATGCACCCTCCGTGCCGGGACTGGCCAGGTCCCTGCTGAGGTAGGGTGCTTGGCACCTCGCAGGGGAACCCAGGTCTTGCGAAGCTAGACCACTGGAGGTAAATCCCAAACTGCCTCCTGGGTAAGAAGCAGCAGAGGCCATAATGAAGGAAAGGCCTTTTGGGAACATTAGGCAGTGACCCTGTTCTTGGGCAGGGATTGAGGGATTGCTTTTCTCTGTATGTTTCCTTGTTATGTTCTGAAATGAAGTTAAAAGTACTGTCTCAATCTGTGATCACCTGTAGAGCAATTAGTATTGCTTTTCCCTGAGAGATGATTCGTTCCTATTAGACCAAGTTCTCAGTCCCTTTTTCCCTGTGAACAGGGATTCTCCAAAGCAGAGGATCCTCTTTCCTAACATACCTTCTCCTGTAAATAAATCTATTGATACTCTTCTGTGCAAGGGTTTGCAGGTTTGGACATGGATTCCTATGTCTCTCTCAAGAAGCCTTTCTTCTGGCCATTCTATGTGGTTCCAATCACTTTTCTAGTTTTCAGTTGTTATATGTCCTTCAGCATGCTGTGGAGTTGAAGCTCTCAGAGTTATTCCATGTTTTCTCATGCTACTAGGTCTGTATTCGTCAGTTGGCACATAAGAGTAGAATTTGGCCAGAAAAGCAATTCATTTGAATAAGATGAGCAGACTTTTGCCCCCAGAGAGTCTCTGTAGCCCACCTCAGAAATTCCAGCTGCCACTGCAGCTTCTCTGTTATGTTACCGTTTGCTCAACATTTGGTGCAATGTAAAGTGTTCTGCCGTACATCAAATATAAACAAGAAACACTCTCTATGCAGTCCCTCAGATGTAGTTTGAGCATATTGAACATGTCAGCAGGCAATAAAGATGGAATAAAAATACTTTGCTGTCCGTATGTTTGTCATTTGCTTTTCATGCAATGCAAAGGATGGGTGCTGGTACGAACGGGGATTGGCAGCAAAGGTGTTGACGTCCAGGATGCTCTGAACTCTGCTAAACCGCAGACAGAGAATAACCCCGGCAGGAAGGTGAGCTGGCTCTGTTACGTAAAGAACGGACAAGGAGCAGCCCTTCTTTCAGGAGCTTGTTCGTCTGCACCAGGCTCCTGCTTGCACCAGATCCGAGAGATGGAGTCCAAAGCATAAAGTCCATCTGGGATATAGTGGTCTGGTCAGTCCGTGACACTGCCAAGAGAGCAAGGCTGTGAGTTCAGCTGAATAACTAAACGTTTCCTTTCTGATCCCTTGTCTCTGTCCTTTACCTGTAGCGTCTTCTATTGCAGCTCTGGCTGCTCTCCTGTCCTTGCAGAGTAACCTCCTCCTCCTGTCCTGTGCCCTCTCCTGCCCCTCTTTCCCCATTTCAGATGGACGCAGCCTCAGTTCCTTCAGTGCTATGGGGTGGTACCGCTCTGCCTTCTGGTACCAGCGGTTAAGAAATTCGTGGTAATAAATGCTCAAATTCTTCATAACCATCTAAACAAGGCACAAAGGTGCCAAACTGCATGGGCGGCACCAAGGAGGAAGGTGTTGATGGCAGTTTGTCTCTTTCGTGTCAGTGATGCCTCGCCGGTATGAACGGAGGCTTTGCGCATGTAGTAGAAACAGGAGCTCTGCAGGGAGCATTTCCAGTGCTAGTTGGCTCCTGTAAGCCCTGGAGAGAAGGGGAAAGGAGCAATAACTGCCTTGTAATTTGGGTGGAATAATCCCTCGCACCTTCTGTGTCTGTGTAGCTGCGAGGGTTGTACAGGAGAGGAGATGATCTGTTTGGGTGTAGTGGGTGAGAGCAGTTCCTTTGTGCAGTTTCTAGAGCTGGGCCTCACCTCTCCAGTGCATGCATTGCTGCGTGGACTTGGTTCAACCCCTCGGGGAAGGTTTCCAGCATGGCACGGCTGGCAGAGCTGGTTGCGTATGCTCCTCCAGCATGCACCCATGCGTTAAGAGGGGATAGTTTTCTCTTTCGAATGAATTGCAGTCCTCTCTGCACGCTGCCCACCCTTCTCGTAGACACCCTTTGAGATGAGCAGCAGAAGAGCAGAATACTGATTAGATGTAAATTACATGGCAGAGACTCGTTACTTGCCTAATTTTAAATCCTGAGATATGCAGCGTGAAAGTGATGGCAGAATATGGCCCTGAGCTTGGATGGAAATGGTCCGCAGCATCACAAGTGAGGAAAATGCTTCGTAAAGGCAACAGTAATGCCAGTGGCAGTGGTAAGCGAAAGCAATGGAGCAATTTAGGGCAAAGTTCTCCGTGACTGGTTAGGAAAGAAAATGTACATCCATCACAGATGTTGTAAGTCTTTCCTAAGTTGCTATATCAGCTGCCTGAGCACAGCATACGAATTTCAGCCAGTTTGCCAATTAGACTGTCGATCGTGCAAAAGCTGGGATTTTTGATAGCTGACAGAGCTTGTATTAATTCTTTGCAAGGTCTAATGTGCTGTACTGGCAACAACACTATTGTTGGTTCTGGTGGGTTTGCTGGCTTTGCGATAGGAAATTTCTTGTAATGATTCTTAAGGGCAAGTGAATTAATTACATGGAGATTTCAGACTGAATCTGTTCTTCTCTTGTCATAACCCTATTTCTGTGCTCTGGCAGCATATGGGAAGTAACACTCCATGGTACCTGGATGACATGTCTGCTGAGTAGCTTGAAGCAGTTTTCAGCTGATTGTGTCTGATGGTGTTTGCAGAATGTTGTTGGAACCAGATCAACTCTCTGCAGATTAAAACCAGTTGCAGTGTCTACGCCTGGATCTATTGTTCTAGTGACAGACTCCCTGAACTCATTATAATGTAGACTAACAGTGACAGTTCCTGCTTTTAGCAAAACTCAGCTGACCCAGGATAAAATGAAATGAAGTAGGTGTTCAGTAACTCCCAATAACCAACAGAATTTGAAAATAATTCAGCAAAATTGCAGTGTACTACACCAGCAGTCCTAGACTGTGGTCCTCAAGACAAGGTAAATGACCCGTAGCTAGTCCCCATAATCATATTAAATCATGTTTTCAGTTAGACCCTTGCTGAGAACTGGGCATAGGTGGTGATTCTTGAGAAACCTTGAGTGTTGATGATAAATACAAGATGTTTGGGAACTGCTGGTTAAATAGATGCCACAACTCGTTACACCTGGCTGTGGTAGGTCCTGCATGTCCGGTCCGTACTCACGTGGGATGGCTTCCCATCATGCAGCCCTGCCCGAAGAGAGCACACCTCCTGCTTGAAGGAAGAAGTTAGGACAACTGCTATGTGCAATTGTTTAGAGCTGAATGGATGTGCTGAGATGTGAAAACAGCAGTTTCTTTAAGCTAGATCATTTCCTCTGCTCATTTGTGTCAGGAAAGGGCTCGGGAGGCAACATGCAGCTGCAACCAGAGGACAAGAGTCTCCCATCAAAGTGGAAAGCTGTATTACAGCTGGCAGTATCTTAGCACAGTTTCTCTCCCTTGGGACAAAATGCATGCTGTTAATCTAGGAAAGGTCCATTTAAGAATTTAACCCAAGTGGGGTGGTGTTATGTCAACAGTGAGAAAGGGGGAGGCGGATGACTGAGCTCGGAGTGTGAGGAACGACAATTAACAGGTTTGAGCAGGATCCTGGGGAAAGCGGTGCTTGCTAGAGCAGGAGTCTCTGGTGCAAAAACAAGGACGAAGTCAGGACTGGTTAATACATATCTACTGTATTTATTAATCAGTCGGATTATATAGTTGGTGACAGAATATGGTCGAGTGCCAAGAAAGTCAAATCTAATTTAGCAGCCTGGGAATAGTGAACTTTGGCATTTGTCTCCTGCTGTCTGCTTCCCCTTTCCTGAATTTCTTTGTCTTTTTCTCTTTTTTCCCCACTTTCTTTCCTTCTTTTCTTTTGTTTCAAGTTATTTCTCAAAGCATTTTCCCTTTTTTGTAAAGAACCAGCCAGGGCAGCCTTGGATTATTTCCCTTCTTTTAGTTTTGTTCAGTTCAGCTTCCTTAGATGCTCCTTTCTTGGCCCTCATCAAGTCCCTGGATGAAATCCCAGCTGCTTTGAGAGTTTGTTCTTCACTGGGCAGAGATTTCTCCTCAGTCTTCCTTCAGTTCCCTCTCTGTATCTGTGTTTTTTCCAATTACTCAAACCATTCATCTTGCCCATCCCATCTGCTCGCTTGCTCTCGTACTCAGCTACCGTTCGGTGTGAACTCAGCAGGCTGTAAGATTAATTTCTGCTATTAACTGTTTCACTTGTCTGGCCACTTCTAAGCTTCTACAGAAAGCAGGCTCTGTAAAGCACAATGGTTTAGAGGACTGATGAAAGGCAAGCTGCAATCTCCACTTGACCCTACAGTGCTGTTCAGCAATGAAGCACGATCGTGACATACCGAGCTTTCTAGACTCTCATTTTGGCGGATTTTACTTTACACCACTCGTAAATGGAAGGAGCCACATTGCACTCGTCATCTTCTTTCTGACCCCAAACAGTAAATGCTTTCGGCGGCAGGATAGGACTGACAGACTGGTACGCTAGTCCTTGAAGCCAGTAGCTCGAGTTGTTTAGGTGCAGGCACTCTGCATGGCACA
Source organism: Fulmarus glacialis (assembly GCF_000690835.1). Lineage (NCBI taxonomy): Eukaryota > Metazoa > Chordata > Aves > Procellariiformes > Procellariidae > Fulmarus > Fulmarus glacialis. Next base: position 107,995 of record NW_009201289.1, read on the forward strand.
GTTGGCACCTTTTCCAGAGGCCATCGATAGCCGTCTCCTCCCTCCAGCCTGATCCCAGCCCGCCTCCTGCCAGCAGGCCCTCGGGCAATCCTGAGCTTGGGCTTCCCACTTGAGCTGTGCGAGTAGAGAAGTAGGAGGTGAACCCAGATGAGCCCTGGCTCATCGCACGTTGTAGACCCACCTGTAGGTTTCTCTTCGAGGTTTCTTCTAAAAATGAGGTGGGGCAGCTTCTTCCAAGGAAATCATGTGAATGCTGAGAGGAGAGACCAGTTTGCTTTGCCTCTGTCCCAGGATGGCTCCACCAGAGCCTACTGTCTAGATCTGTCTTTTATAACTTTTAACGTGAGAAGTATAAGCTCTGAAATGCCCGCGTGTTTTTCCATACGTTACTGTTGTGTTGGTATGGTTGGCTTATTGATAGGGATGAAAAATATTCTCTGGGTCCAAAGATGAGAGGAATTATTTGTACATGAAGAAGAGCCTGAAATTCAGACCTCATGTTCAGGGTCAGAGAAGAAGAAACTGAACTACTGAATGAATTTTACCTGTTGCTATAGAGCGTACAGGAGAAGAAAAAAATCATTAGTTCTATTAATGTTTTCAATCAATGTCAGTGTAGGTTAGCACTGACTCATTTCAGGAATTAAATTTATCATGCAGTCCCTGAAGTTCAGGCTGTCTAACACAGAGAAATCAAATCCTCACCACTCAGATGAAATCTCCAGGATCTTACTGTAAATAAAGCACATTCAGGAGTTTCTCCAGGAGATGGCAGCAATATACTGCAAGTATAACTGAATGAACACTGCAGGAGTCGTCTGAATATTGTGCTGTGGGGCACTAGGTTATTTTTAGATTTCTTCGTGTTAATCTTTTTAATTTTTGTGTTGCTGGTATGATGGTATGCATTCAAAGTTCATAGCATAGAATATGCACTGGTGTGCTCCTGCTATTGGTCTGTTACTTGTCAATCTTTCGTCAGTGCTGGTAGTTTTAAGGAGGATGCAAGATGCTTAAAGCATCACTTTTAGTCTTACTCCCACAAATGTGTTAATGATAGGGTTTATTCTTAGGTGGCTTTTGGAGCTGTTCCTGGAGGAAGGCACCGTGCAGGCAGGGCTGCTGAGAGCAGGCTGGCAGCTAGCAGAAGCCCGTAGAGGGCAGCAATATACCGAGTGCTGGCTGGGAGATGCTACACCAATAGATGGGTCCCTGACTTAAATATATGACATTTTATTAGCTACAGATGCCACCAGAATAGGTGCTGCATGTGTATTTGTAGCCGAGCAATTTATCTGGAGATTGGAGGCAAAATCCTCCAGCCAACCCGCTCGCCCATCAGTCAGGACCTCTCCCGACTTCTAAAAAATGATGAGCACGATCCATTGCCACCCACCAGAGTTTTAAAGTTTCCTCCAGAGGTCAAGAAAATGTCCAGACTAATAAAATTATGTCAGGTGTCCAGGATGTGACACAACCTTAACAAAGTCATTTGAAATCATTTGACAGTAAATTTCCCCGTAAGTTCCTAGCCTGGGGCACGGAGAATTCTCTCCTCTCCTCTCCTCCCTGGACGAGCTTCTCGCCGACCATCCAGATCGCAGCACGCCGAGTACACGCGGGGTCTTGATGCGGCCTGATGGCCTCCTGAAGGCGATTTGGGAGCCTGGCAGAGCCCCTGCAGCTGAGTCGGCTTCCGTCAAGAGCTTGACATTGAATGTATTGTGTCATGCAGATGGTACCTCAGAGGAGTGAGAGCTGCCATTTACAGCACTGATGACAACAACTGCCGAGATCAGTGGGATCTTAAGATTGCTTTAATATGACTGGCACCTAGCAATTTAGCTCACATTGTTTGTGACAGGGTGTCACTCTTGCACTTGTCTGGGGATGAACGAAGGAGGGTTTTAAAGCGTGGAGCTTCCTCTTTTGGAGGAAATTAAACCGCTGTATGTACTGATGCGGAGAATTAGATGCCTGCCATGGCAGGGTGTGTTAAGAGAGAGCTTTGCAAAAGCCTAGTAAAAAGTTTAGTCTGTCTCATATGGGCACTGACCGTCAAAATTACCCCACCACCCCCAGTCCCTGTAAACACACCATCAGCGTATGGCATTTGTAAGCGCTTTGGATTGCCGTGTCGTGATCACCCGGTGCCATCTTAGCTTTGTGATTTTCTTCAGGTTAGTCAGTATACATTTGCTATGTGCAGCTACCGGGAGAAAAAAGCTGAACCTCAAGAGCTGCTGCAGCTCGACGGATACACTGTGGACTACACCGACCCGCAGCCAGGTACGGGGGCCGACGGCTTGCTGCTGCGCCTGCAGGTGCTCGTCTTCCCCACGCTGCGTGCGGCTCCCAAACGGGAGTCCTCTCTCCCTGCTTGCAGCTGAACTGTGATCAGCATTATTATAAATATGTTTGTGTTTATACTGATCATTAGCTATGCATGACTTTACTATAAATAGATCTAAGGAATTGAGCTAGGAGTTGCACCAGAGGAGGGAAAGACTTATCTTCTCTGGGGAGCCTAAGTGAATTAGATGCTTAACTCCCAGTAAAATTTCATTGTGAACTGAATGCTCAAATCGAGTGATGATCTTAACCTGTGCCTTCAGATTATATTCCCTAAATAAAAGGTTAGCAGTTATGCCTGTCTTTACTGTAGAAGATATTTATGGGACCAACCCAGCGTTTTTGCCTGCCCCATTTTCTCTCCAATAGATGTAAGTGAGTGGAAGGGACAGGATTAGAAAGCCCCCTGGTACCTGGAGGCACCTATTGTGTAGATGGTGCTGAGACCTTACTTCAAGTGGAGAAGCACCACATTTCTTTTATTTCGATGGGGCAACACATTGAGCATGGTGACCTTCACCATGCCGTGGGTAATGGTATCCCCAGAGGAGACGAAGAAAGACACAGTAGGTTGGTTGTCAAGACCTTGAATCCAGGTTCATTCCGATGTTAGGGAGGTGGGAAGAATCAGGACAAAGACAGGTATAAGCACATCACCCCAGCACCTTTTGTGCAGTGTGAGCACTGGTGCACCCGCTCTAATGGGAAACGTCCCACCACATCCCCATAAAACTCATTTTTAATGGGGCTCCAGCAGTGCAACCCTCACGGGACCTGCATAGACAGGGCTGTAGGTGAGAGAAGCAATTAATCTGAGTGTGTTGGGGCATATTTTAGTAATCGCGGTGCAGGGTGCTACCTGGGGACCTGGCGGGCTCTCTCACAGGTGAGTTTGGCGCAGGGGAGGGGACTGAGCTCAGCCAGGAGCCGGGGGCAGCGCGAGGCTGGCTGGGGGGACACCTGGGGCGGTGGTGGGGTGGGAAGCTGGGGGAGATCCCCTGGCTGGCCTCTAAGTCTGCAACACTCCGTTGTTGCTTCCTCTCCTGCCAGGTTTGGAGGGCGGCAGAGCATTCTTCAACGCTGTGAAGGAAGGAGACACGGTGATTTTTGCAAGTGACGATGAGCAGGACCGTATCCTGTGGGTCCAAGCGATGTACCGAGCCACCGGCCAGTCTCACAAACCTGTGCCGCCTACCCAAGTGCAAAAGCTAAATGCTAAAGGAGGAAATGTACCCCAGCTAGACGCCCCAATCTCTCAATTTTGTAAGTAAATAAGTTCTCCTAGAGAGCAGAAGTCTTTGATGGAAAGATTTTCTGCACTGATGTAAATCAATATTCGCACACATGTTTCTGACTCCAAAATGAAATTTTTTTCATTATCATTAAGCTGCTTTTTACATCAGTGGATCCAGACCCAGTTAACCTGTGTGTTTAGCACAACCAAACCCAAGAAACAAAATTCTTTGGGGAACTTGTCAGTGAGTATTTTAAAGTGCAATACTTGATGTAGGAGAGACTGGGATCTGAGAGCCTGAGACCCAGCTTGCTTTCTGCAGACGTGCGTTTTACCCCCACACAATAAACTGCACACCCAGATCAGAGCGATTCATTAGCGCCATTAGCTGTCTGTCAAATGCATCACGTGCTCAGAACTACAGGTGCAAATCTTGCAAGTATGAAATGCACACACAAAAAGAGGTCTCCTGTTGAATATTCAACTGTAGGAAAACATATGGTATTTTTAACAGGTTGCTTTGCAGGCCAGTTAGATGTGAATTTAAAGCAATCATCTTCTAAGTCGTAGCTATGCTGCATGTCCTGTGCAGTTATACCCAGTTTGCTTAATTTGAAATTTAGAGCAATTTCTTTTGTCTTGCAAATGTAATTTGATTATAAACCAGATGAATGCCTCCTCGCTCATTTTTCTTGAAGGTCTCCATCACACGTCTGGAGCCTCTTTGTTACGTAACATACAGCAGTTCTTACTAGTTTCAGCAAAATTTAAGAATTAGTATCATAAAATATACGTAAAATAAGGAAAAGTTATAAATATTAGCAAATTCTAATTAAATCAGATTTTAGCATTTAAAATAGTCTCTGTAAAGCTGTTATGGAGTATTTTGTTGTAAGGAACTCAGAAAATCTGCCCCTTGCTTATCAATATCATTTAACTGCTTTTATATTAGTTTAACTTCCTCATGTCAGTATTTGTAGAAAATAACAATGCAAGACATACATCTGTACCGTGAGTGTTACAGCCGAAAACCTCTGCTTGCTGCTTTTTTTCTTTTTTTTTTTTTTTTTTTTTTTTTTTTTTCTTCCCTCTCCTTTTTTTTTTTTTTTTTTTTTTTTTTTTTTTTTTTTTTTTTTTTTTTTTTTTTTTTTTTTTTTTTTTTTTTTTTTTTTTTTTTTTTTTTTTTTTTTTTTTTTTTTTTTTTTTTTTTTTTTTTTTTTTTTTTTTTTTTTTTTTTTTTTTTTTTTTTTTTTTTTTTTTTTTTTTTTTTTTTTTTTTTTTTTTTTTTTTTTTTTTTTTTTTTTTTTTTTTTTTTTTTTTTTTTTTTTTTTTTTTTTTTTTTTTTTTTTTTTTTTTTTTTTTTTTTTTTTTTTTTTTTTTTTTTTTTTTTTTTTTTTTTTTTTTTTTTTTTTTTTTTTTTTTTTTTTTTTTTTTTTTTTTTTTTTTTTTTTTTTTTTTTTTTTTTTTTTTTTTTTTTTTTTTTTTTTTTTTTTTTTTTTTTTTTTTTTTTTTTTTTTTTTTTTTTTTTTTTTTTTTTTTTTTTTTTTTTTTTTTTTTTTTTTTTTTTTTTTTTTTTTTTTTTTTTTTTTTTTTTTTTTTTTTTTTTTTTTTTTTTTTTTTTTTTTTTTTTTTTTTTTTTTTTTTTTTTTTTTTTTTTTTTTTTTTTTTTTTTTTTTTTTTTTTTTTTTTTTTTTTTTTTTTTTTTTTTTTTTTTTTTTTTTTTTTTTTTTTTTTTTTTTTTTTTTTTTTTTTTTTTTTTTTTTTTTTTTTTTTTTTTTTTTTTTTTTTTTTTTTTTTTTTTTTTTTTTTTTTTTTTTTTTTTTTTTTTTTTTTTTTTAATCCTCCACATGCCTGCATATTTTGGACTCCCTTCTGCCTTGCATTGCTGCTGCTGTCAGTGGGGACGTAGCATGATGCAGTGTGGTAAACCCATAGTCAGTATTTTCATTTCAGTGACGCTCATCCTCTTCATCCCAGTCAGATCACTGGCTTTGGGGGTGCAAGATGTAAAGGATTGGGGTTGGGAAGGAAAGACGCCTCTCAGAAAGCCAAAATGGGAGGTAGGAATTGGGCTTCTGCAAGTGGGAAGTTTCCTGGCTGTGATGAGCCTCAGCTGAGTCGTGCTGACCTGAGAGCATTCCCAGGGGTTGTATGTCCCTCTGCGCAGGTTCTTGGATGTAGAGGGCACAGGTCCTTCAACAGTTGCTTTTTTATATGCTAAAAGCCTTCGAAGTGTAGCAAGAGAGAGCAGCAGAGGGATGCCGCTTGTGGCTCCCTCTCTTAATAAGTGATGCTGAAAAATGCTCTTAGCTGTGTGGTTGGTGCAAAGAGGATGCACTCCTGCTCATCCCAGCATGATCCCTGCGGATTAGGATGAGAGCAACAAGAAACTATCAAACTGGGGAATCACCTTTCCCTCCAGGCTTCTCCCATCCCTGCAGACATCAGCCCGGAGAATTTTTCTGCTGGGTAAATTCCTCATGTTTACAGAGTTTTCACTTTGCCAGACCAGTATGTGGGGTCAGGTGAAGGTTCCCTTTCCCAGACACATCCTAATTGCCTGGCAGCAGCTGTAGCAAAGTCTGGCAGGAGTTTGGGAAGGGAAAGGGGATGCCTGGGGCTGTGGACCTTCGGGTGTGTTGTCCCCATGCACAGCCTAGCACTGTGTGTGTGGGGAGAGCTGAACCCCCCTGGCTAGGTAACTGGGATGGAGAAGGGGCAGCTGGTTTGTCCTAGTCCTTGCCAGGGAGCAGCGAAGTCGGTGACTGAGCCCAGGAGTCCTCTCTGCATCTAACCACAGCCCAGCACGTCCACCAGAGACTTGTGCTGCTCGTGGTCCTGCAGACCTCTATCAGCCTGACTGTGCTCAAAGCTATAGAAATGCCACAGGTTTGACCTTGCTTTTTCCATCTCACTTGCCTGCCAGGAGGCAGGGATCCCTCATCCTCGCTTCTGGTGAAAACAGCTGAGATTTCACCCCCTGGTCCTTCCAGGGCATCTGAGGGGTCAGGATCTGACCTCGGTTTCTCTCACTTGTTCTCATGCCAATACCAGCTCCAAATCCGGGTCATTCGGCTTTTTTTATGCCACCACCCTCTTTCCATCCACAATGTGTTTTCCCCATAAGCTGGGTGGCTTCAGGCTCCCCTTTTTGCTGCAGGCACTGGGAAACCCTTTCAGTTGTGTTGTGCCAAAGCGTGGAAGGGGGAAACCAGTGAGCTCCTCAGTCTGATGATGACTTGCAGCTTCAGCATCCTCTGGGCTAGTGTGTTTTGTCCTCGGTCTTCCTTCCTCCTCCTCCCTTGGATCTAGATCCCTCTGAAAACTCTGTGCACAGGACCTTCATCCTACAAGAGGGGGAGGGCAGCACGCCATAGTACACCTTCGTCTCAACAGCAAGGGCTACTCGTTTTTCATATTTCAACATTTGTACGTGGCAATGCTCATGGCAAAAGTCATTGGGCACAGCAGTTAAATAATCAGAAGCAGAAGTGAGTCATGCGTGCCACACATGATGGCTTATGGGGAGTCTTAAATGCCCAAATACGTATCTCAGCTCCTTCAGTCTTGAAATTCAAACATATCAAGTATTGCATTTTTAAAAGCGTCTTGGTTTGTTATTGGGTTTTTTTGGCTTGGGTGTTTTGGTTTGGTTTTTTTTTTGCCTGCAGAAAGGTAAGGACTTTTGCGAGACGTTTTATTCTTGAATATTTATCTTTATACCTGTCATATTTTTTGTGCTTATTAGAGCCTATGGTGAATGAGGATGTGCAAAGAAGTAAATGTTAAGCCATTTGACGAGTAACTGTTGTTATAGCTTTCATGTTGTAACAGTCCGAGATGGCACGCGCGCATGCATGCACATGCAGAGAAAATCCAGCCCTCCGCTCCTGTGATGGAGCTGTCTGTTAAACAGAAACTTGAGAAGAACATATTTTGCTGTTGGGGAAACTTGGGAGAAATAGTGAATTCATTTGGTTCCCACCTCTTTTGACTTAGTAAGTACAAACTTTGAGCAGCACTCAAATTCTCATCCGCAGTTCGATAGCAGCGCTTGACTTGGAAGTAAGCAGACAGCTCCGAACCAGGGTGGAGTTTATTTTATTTGCAATTTAAGTACTGAAAAAAAAATAGATCCTGCTATTCATTAATTATTGTATGACTCTACAATTCCTTTTATGTGGGTGAACAACACCTGTTAGAGTGAAAAGTTTTGCTTTTTTTGTTTTGCCACAATGTAAAAGAAAAACTCCATTCACGCAAAGGTGTGCTTTTCTCCGATGTTCGCATTATAAAAGAAAAAACCCAAAACTGTTCTTGTTTACTGTTGAAATCATGCACAGTATTATAGTCAATAATGCTGCCAATATATATTACACCTTTTGGCTATATTTAAGCTTCATAAAAGTGGTCACTTGTCTGAAAGCACCAATCTCTGTTCGTTCTGTGTTAGTGATGCATCAAAATTCCCAAACATGCTCAACATTCTTTTTTTTTTGTTTGAAACCCTTTTCTTTTTAACATGAAAGATTGGTCCGTACTTGTTTTACGTATCACTTGTGGTTATATTTCATTTTTTAATGTCTGTTTATATTTAATGACTGTTAATCACACCATATACAAAGAGTTGGATGTTTTGAGAATTTGTAATGATTTGTTCCCCCATAATAAGTAGCAAGGTTTATTGAGCTGCTTAACAATTTTTCAGCTGTAAGTGGTTTTTGTTTTGGTTGGTTTGATTTTCTTTAAGTTTCTTCTTCATTCTTTGCTTGAACCCAAATATTTAGCTGCTAGGTTAGGGCTCCTGTCTGCTTTCCTGAGCCTTGTTGCTAGTCTTTATGTTATTCTGGTTTGTTCCTTCTTACCCTGCTAACTTCTAGCTGGACTCAAGGGTAAGTGCTTCCCTGTAGCTAGCACAGCTCAGATAATCAGACTAGATTATCTGACATATGCAATGTGCTTTTTTTTCTCTTAAATCTTTCTCATGTTTAGATTTTGTAGTACAAACTTTCCATGTTCTTTTCCTGAATTGAGGTTTGAAATGTAAGTTTCCATACTGAAATTAGGATGCATGTGATGTTTGCATAATTGCCTTCTCTCCCTGGCTTTCACATTGGCATCAAGTGATCCTTTTAGTAAAGCCAATCATTAACATTTCTATTTTTCATTTCAAGACGTAAATATTAATTAACATCACAATAAAACTGTAAATAATACCTTCTTTTGTTTCATGGAATTTACATCTAGTTGACTGCTTCCTGCCTGAAAACAGATCATTTTGCACTCTGACTATATCCTTTCTCTCTGTGCCGATGATTAGCTTGGTGCAGCGCACCAGCGTGCGGGGCTAACCGTGGACACCTCAAAGCGTAGAAAGGTAGGGCAGGAGACCCCGAGAGACCTAGACGAGGTGCAGGACTCCATAGGAGCCCCCAAAAAAACCCTCTGCACATGCCTGGTGAAAACAAGCCTGAGTCATCGAGGTTTGGTAGTTCCCTCTCCTGTAAACTCGGTAGGGGATGATTTTGGCAGCAAGCGGCAGCTCTCTGGCTCACCCCGGGTTTGGAGATGCTGGCCCACCCTGACTTAAATACATTAGTCATGGAGGGGTGCTGCTGTTCCCCCAAATTATCGTAAATTAATGTTTTAGCGTGGGTCTCAATCACCAATCAAAGCAATGCTTGCCAAAGAATAAGCCAGGGGAATTATTATTTTACCTTTTCATACTGGAATACCTACTTTGAAAAAGATAAAAGCACAAACTTGTGCTGTAAAAGAGCTTCTCCTTAGTCTTTGTTCAGTTTTAAATATACCCGCTACAAATCCTTTTTTGGTGTTAAAAGCTGCTTCTCTAATACCTGTTGAGTGCCTGCTTTCCTTAGGAGGGAATAGCATCCGTGGGTCATGAGAGCTGGCAAATATGTATCCAGAGTACCTGAATGCAATTATGAGAAGGAACAGGCGGTGTCATCCCTCCTGGCCATCAAACACGACTCCTTTTTTTCTTCTTCCTCCTTTTGTTTCTTTTTTCTTCTTTTTTTTCTGTGTGTGAGTATGTGCGTGTGTGTATAAATATACCCCTGGGTAGCAGGCAGAATTCCTTCTCAGCAGACACTTTCTTTTTTCTTTCTTTTTTTTGTTTTCTAAATGTTTGGATTTCCAAAGAGGATTCTTATCAGACTTTACCGCAAAAACAAAAGTTTAATTTGATGGAAATACAGAATTTTGCCGCTTTGAAAGAAAGAAAGAAAGAGTGAATGAATGAATGAACTTGGGTCTGGCAACATTACATGTATTTGCACTACAATGCATTGCTATCCTATTAGATTATTAGTTTTGTGCTTTACTTGCTTTTTTTTTTTTAGATAGTTAGAGATATCATGAGAACGCTGCTGTGTCTTCTGTATTGTCAACTTGCAGATGCTTCAT